>NC_090332.1:76393952-76693952 GCF_035084215.1 Heptranchias perlo
TGTTAAAGGAAAATTGTGTTTGACTAACTTGATTTGAGTTCTTTGATGAAGTAACGGAGAGAGTTGATGAGGGTAGTGCGGTTGATGTTGTGTTTGTGGACTTTCAAAAGGCTTTTGATAAAGTACCACATAATAGACTTGCTGGCAAAATTGAAGCTCATGAGATTAAAGGGACAGTGGCAGCATGGATATAAAATTGGCTAAGGTTGTTTTTCAGACTGGAGGGAAGTATACAGTGGTATACCCAGGGGCGAAAGCACCACTGCTCTTTTTGATATATATTAATAACCTGGACTTGGGTATAGAGGGTATAATTTCAAAGATTGCAGATGACACGAAACTCGGAAATGTAATAAACAATGTGGAGGATAGTAACAGACTTCAGGAGGACATATTGAAATGGTGAAATGGGCAGACACATGGCAGATGAAATATGAAGGAGAGAAGTGTGAAGTGATACATTTTGATGGAAGGATGAAGAGAGGCAATATAAACGAAATGGTACAATTTTAAAGGGGGTGCAGGAACAGAGAAACCTGGGGGTGTATGTACACAAATCTTTGAAGGTGGCAGGACACTTTGAGAAGGCTGTTGAAAAATCATATGGGATCTTGGGCTTTATTAATAGAAGGATTGAATACAAAAGCAAGGATGTTATGCTAAACCTTTATAAAACACTGGTTAGGCCACAGCTGGAGTATTGTGTTCAATTCTGGGCACCACACTTTAGGAAGGGTGTCAAGGCCTTAGACAGGGTGCAGAAGAGATTTACAAGAATGGTGCCAGGGATGAGGGACTTCAGTTATGTGGAAAGACTGGAGAAGCTGGGGTTGTTCTCCTTAGAACAGAGACGGTTAAGGGGAGATTTGGTAGAGGTGTTCAAAATCATGAATGGTTTTGATAGAGTAAATAAGGAGAAACTGATTCCAATGGCAGAAGGGTCAGTAACCAGAGGACACAGATTTAAGGTGATTGGCAAAAGAGCCAGAGGCGACACAAGGAAATATTTTTTTAATGCAGCGAGTTGTAATGATCTGGAATGCATTGCTTGAAAGGGTGGTGGAAGCAGATTCAATAGTAACTTTCAAAAAGGAATTGGATAAATATTTGAAGGGAACAAATTTACAGGGGTATGGGGAAAAAGCAGAGGAATGGGACTAATTGAATAGCTCTTTCAAAGAGCTGACACAGGCACAATGGGCCTGTACTGCACCTGCTACGATGCTATGGGCCCGATATTAGCACCCGCTATCGGGTGCGTTCCTGGCAGGGGGGCTCCAAAAATCAGGGAATCCCGGAGCGGGTCGTGAGCCCGGCTCCAACCTGCCCACTTCCGGGTTCCCCACAGACGCGCTGACGTGCGCGCGCAGCCCCCGCATGTGGGACTCCCGCAGGCAATTAAAGCCAGCGGGGTGCTACTTGACAGTATTTATTGTGGTATTTCAGGTCGTTAACAGACCTGATTAAGGGAATATTTCAGGAGGGGTGGGATTTTACAAACAACTGGGACTGTTTCCTGTACTGGGGGAAACACTCCCAGTTGAAATGGATGTGTTGCAGCTATCAGCCTGTGGCAGCTGCAAAGGTCCATTTGACAGGTGGGGGGGAGACCCTCACTCATTGCAGGAGGCCACTCTGTCACTTTGGACAAAGTTTGGCCTCCACCACCACCCTCCTAACAATCAAATTCACCAACTTGCACACTTATCCCGGGGTCCAGAGATATGTACCTACCTTGCGGACCCCCTCAGATGTACATCTTCTGGATGGGGGCCACCATAGCTGCAGTCATGACCTGCTCGGAGGGCAAACGGCATCACCAGCCACGCCGGCCACGCCGTCCACCTCAGACACGTGGAGCTCCACAACACAGTGCTGTGACACATCCACCTGCACAGCAGGAGGGAGGGCAACCGCAGAGAGAGATGCGTCGCAGGGGGCACTACCCTCGCCACAGGGTCCACAGACCGAGGCTCAGCTTCCTGGACCTCTCTGAGCAGCAGTGCACACGGAGGCTCAGAGTCACTCGACATGAAGTCGTGGACATCTGCAGCCTCCTTCATGCCAAGCTGCTCCCGCCTGGCCCGAGCACCATCTTCTTACCTGTCGCTGTCAAAGTCACCACTGCCCTCAACAACTTCTCCTCCGCATCCTTCCAGGGTGCCACTGGGGACATCGCCGACGTCTCTCAGTCGTCTGCACAAAAGAGCCCTGCAAATACACCTACACCCACTCTGCAGTGACACAATGGGTGGCATCAGGTGTGGGTCTTCATTGTGATCCTCAGGAAAGGGCATTATTGCACAAACCAGACAAGATTCGCAAAGATGTGGCAGTAGTGCTGCCAATATAATATGTTATGTGAGTTGGTCAGAAATTAAATATAAGTAAAAACTATGACAAACCCTCGAACACCCTTGTGCATCCCCTTCATGCTCACGACACGTTTGCCTTACGCTTCCTACTGCGCATATGTGATGCATGCCCTGTGGCTGCAGCACAGGTAGTGGCAGGTTGAGTGAGGCTGACCGTGAAAGAGATGCATGAGAGGGTGAGTATGAGATAGATCCATGAGATTATATGAGGATTGGGTTGAGTGGTAGTGGCGGGATGAGTACTGGCGAGGTGAGTAAGTGCAGGTAAGATGAGGATGAGGTTTGAGTGGGTATGAGGGGTGATGTGACAGAGTAGTGTCGGCAGTGCAGAAGGAGATGTGGGGTGGGGGCGGTGATGTGGCAGACGGAGTGTAGGGGAATGAGTAGGTGTACTCACTTTGGCTGACCTACTTAGGTCATTGCAGCGCCTCCTGCACTGTATGCAGGTGGGCGATATGTTGGTGGTGCAGGTGACCTCCTCTGCCACCTTGAGCTAGGCCTTCCTGGTGGCAGAGGCAGGCCGCTTCCTCCCGTCCGCCGGGTGGAAGATCTCTGTCCTCCCCCTCCTCCTCACCCCATCTAATGATACCTGGAGTGAGGCATCATTAAACTGGGAGCAGCCTTCACTCTGGGCTGCTCCATGCTGTAATTTTTCCTATTTGTTGCAGCATCAGTCAGTGGAGGACTGCCCCTTTAAATAGAGCTCCTCCAGCTGACAGACCTTACTGCGCATGCGCAGTCCGCCCGACGCGCAGCTCAGCAGCGAGGAACCAGGAACACCAGATAAGTGGATCCGATAGCGCGCGGGGCAGACTGATTTCACCGGGCGCGTTACCCACACACCCAATAGCCCCCCCACCACGAACCCGCAGCCCTCCTAATATCGAGCCCCATGAGTCCAGGAAAAACTTCTTTACCCAGAGAGTAATTAGAATGTGGATTTTGCTACCACATGGAGTAGTTGAGGCGAATAGCAAAAATGCATTTAAGGGGAAGCTGGATAAGTACATGAGGGAGAAAGAAATAGAAGGATATGCTGATAGGGTTCGATAAAGTCGGGTGGGAGGAGGCTCGTATGGAGCTTAGACATCAGCATAGACCAGTTGGGCCGAACTGCCTGTTTATGTGCTGTAAATTCTATGTAATTCTATGGTTATAATTTAAAGAGTCAGTCCCACCATTAATATCCTCTTCAAAATTAAACTAGACAATCGCTGACATGGTATCAGCTTTATATAATTTTTTTAAAATTCAACTTCTGTCAAATTAGACTGTAAATTTCAGCCAACAGGGGCCAGAACTACAGTATGATTCCAGCGGGGGTGGGGGCTCTCGGTTTGTGATGGAACCTGGATTTGCTGGGTTTTTGCCCCTCTGAATTATGCTCGGGGGAGGGAAGTCCCTTCATAAACTCACCTCCATAACATGGAAGGACAACTCCTGGGGTGTATTGGGGCGATGATGCCACGGTACCCTGGAAATTCCACCCACCTCGCCCCTGACGGATCCAGAGGAAGCAATACCTGCTCAGACCAAACGTAAGCCTCATTCCGGGCCTTTGGAAGGCCCAATGAATGCAAGAAACAAAATAAATTTTTGACGGTGGCAGGACAAGTTGAGAAGGCTGTTAAAAAAGCTTACGGGATCCTGGGCTTTATAAACAGAGGCATAGAGTACAAAAGCAAGGAAGTTATGCTGAACCTTTATAAGTCACAGGTTAGGCCTCAGCTGGAGCATTGTGTCCAATTCTGTGCACCACACTTTAGGAAGGATGTCAAGGCCTTGGAGGGGGTGCAGAGAAGATTTACTAGAATGGTACCAGGGATGAGGGACTTTGGTTACGTGGAGAGACTAGAGAAGATGGGGTTGTTCTTCTTAGAGCAGAGAAGGTTATGGGGAAATTTAATGGAGTTGTTTAAAATGATGAGAGGATTGATAGAGTAGATAGGGAGCAACTGTTTCCAGTGGCAGAAGGGTTGGTAACCGGAGGACACAGATTTAAGAACCAGGGGGGAGAAGAGGAGAATTTTTTTTTATGCAGCGAGTTGTTATGATCTGGAATGCACTACTGCCTGAAAGGGTGGTGGATGCAGATTCAATAGTAACTTTCAAAAGGGAATTGGATATATAGTTGAAAAGGAGAAATTTGCAGGGCTATGGGGAAAGCAGCTGTGTGGGATTAATTGGATAGCTCTTTCAAAGAGCTGGCACAGGCTCGATGGGCCAAATGGCCTCCTTCTGTGCTGTATGATTCTATGAAATTGATCCCAAACAGATCGATTACCTTTTCAAAGTTACCCCAAAATATTTGTGCCATTTTTCTTTGGCCCAATTAGGGCCTCTGGTTCCCCCATCTCATAGCAACAGTACGTCACATCGACTTCTGCCTCCTCAGGTGGGCTCTCCTCTGTTGTCCCGCTACAGACACTGAGCACAAGCCCCGAATATTCAAATGACCTCCAGGCTTTGGCACGGGGTCAGAAGTGGGTCAAAGGGACAGGCAGAAACCCTCACCCCATTTCACTTCCTCCCTGTCAAAAGTGTGCACATAATTCCTTGCATAGCTTTTTGGTGGTCATCTTGGACTCTCACCAAACTGAGAAACAGGATGCCGGAAGTCAGATTTAAAACATAATGAAGGTGTACAAACTTGCAAAGTCAGCAAAAACACGATTGAACTTGTCTATATGTCAGCACTATGTGTGTTTAAAATGTGATTTACGTGGCTCTTCCATCTGAAGCCTGTGCCTCTCTGAGAAGCCTAGGGCTTGAGTTTATGGGGCTTCCCAGAGCGATTAGTCTCAGCCCAACATGGCAGCAATCTACAGCTCCCAGCATGAATCTGTGCCTACGACTCCCATGATTGACAGGAAGACTGGCCATTCACAGAGTGTGGCAGGACTTATTGTTTGTAATCCCCGCCCCTCCCTGTCCAGTACTGCACAAAGCCAACATCTTTGGGGTTTTGAAGGTAAAAATTGATTTGCATTTTTTTTGTATAAAAAAATCAAAACAATGTAAAATGTAAACTTTTAATAAACAATTTACGTTTATTAAAGCAGCTAGATGTTAATGTAATGTTTCAGAAACAAACCGCCCCCAAACCCAGTCACACTCATCATCCTCTCTCAGGAACATTATTCCAGGTTGGTTTTTTCTCCCAATCTGCAGTCCTGGTTTTTAGGCTGTCCCCTAGTCCTAGTATTCAACTATAGGAGACCTCCAAAAACAGGTACAAATGCATCAGCAGCCAGAAGCAATAATCTAGCAACTAACCTGTAACTCCTGCGTGATCCCTTTAAATAGCGCTGGTGGTGGTGGGGGGGGGTCAGCTGCCCCCACACTCTTGCTAAACTTGACCAACAAGAATGTTTCAGGTGAAATGGTTCAGGTGTGGACCCTTTATCTGAACTCAGGTCAAGTGACAGGAGCCTCCCCACTTTGTCTCCCCATGTTCATGCGTGACACTAGATGGAGCTGATTTAGGGTTTTATGCTTTAGACTTATTGAGCTATAAATTGGTCATGTAGCGTCCATTTTGTAGGCGCTACATGGCCTCCAAAGGACCCAAAATGGCGCCTGGAATGCGTGTGCACACTTCTACCGTGATGTGCGCCAGATGCCATCTTGGTGAAGGCATTTGCGCACGCGCTGATAACGAATGCCGGCACCATGTAAAGATGCATGTAGGGAGAATATGCGGTAGATCAGTGTGCAACGCTGATTTAAAGGGACAGATGCGATTTTGGAACTCAACGCTCCAGCCAACGCATTGTCTTAACTGCGCACAACTGAACAGGTCGTAAACAGCATGGAGGACCCCCCCCACCACCACCAGCGCTATTTAAAGGGATCACGCAGGAGTTACAGGTTAGTTGCTAAATTATTGCTTCTGGCTGCTGATGCATTTGTACCTGTTTTTGGAGGTCTCCTATAGTTGAATACTAGGACTAGGGGACAGCCTAAAAATTAGAGCCAGGACTTGCAGGAGTGAAGTTAGGAAATGCTTCTACATGCAAAGGATGGTAGAAGTTTGGAACATTTTTCTGCAAATGGCAGTTGATGTTAATTTTTAATGTTAATTGTTAATTTTAAATCTGAGATTGATAGATTTTTGTTAAGCAAAAGTATTAAGGGATATGGGGCTAAGGCGGGTGTATGGAGTTAGGTCACAGGTCAACCATGATCTCAATGAATGGCGGAACAGGCTCAAGGAGCTAAATGGCCTAGTACTGTTCCTATCTTCCTATAATAAAGTTTCAGGAGTGGGCTGGCTAGCTGATAGGCAACAGCAAGGGCATGGGCAGAGTGGCAGGGTGGGACAGGAATGCTGTCATCCTGAGAGAGGACAGCAGGTTCATGTTCCATGGAGCCACTGCCACTAGCTGTCTCCTGTTATGCGCCACCTTCTCCTGCAAGAAAGTGGGATGTGTATCGGTGAGTGTCCTGCAAGATGTTTGGGTGATGTGCCTGTCATGGTTGAATAGCTGCCAGCGTGTGTGACCTGTGAGTTGTGGGTGTATGGCTTGCAACAGTGGTAATGTATGAGGGTGAGAGGAAGCATCTGATTGAAAGTGTTTGTTGGTATGTGGGTGATGGGGAATGTAGTGCGTGGAGCAGTGGATGTGGCTAGTGATGCAGTTGGGAGGTGATGCCACTTGACAGTTGACCTCACTCACCTTGACCACTCGTGTCAAAGCATTGAATTTCTTCCTGCACTGCATCCATGTTCATGGTGCTATGCGCCTGGCATTGACTTTGTCCCCTACTGCCTCCCACTGCCACTTGAACATATGTCTGGAGGGCCTCTTGCCCTCCTGTGGATATAGGATGCCCGTCCTTCTGTCCACCTCTTGCACCAAGGCCTGTAGTGCATCATCAGAGAACTTTGGTGCATGCTTTCTCACAGGCCTGGTACAAACTCAGATCGACAGATTGGTGAGGTCTGGCATGCAGATTGGAGGATGTGGGATTTAGTAGTGTGCAACTTTTATTCAATGTTTTAACATAACTCAACAGTTTTTAAACGTAGGGACAGGACCGGCATCTGTCTTTTGCATGTGTGATGTCTGATCTCCGTTCAGACTCCATGTGGACCTGTATCTTATATTTTGCAAATAAAGGTGCAGGCTGTCTTTAAGTGGTGTTAGCTACTCATGCTATCTGGGCCCTCTGCTGGTGGGTGGCCACTCAACAGCGCAGCTAGGCTTGGCTACTTGCAGCAATCATGTAAAACAGCAGGCAGCACGAACATGCTGCCTGCATCTCAATGGGAAGTGTTGAGTGGTGAGCAATCGCTCTCTCTCATGCCATCTCTACTTGTGCCTCTCTCCCTTTTTCCTGTCTCTCTCATTCCCTATTTGTCCCTTTCTCTCCTTTCTCCTCTCTCCCATTCCTCTCTTGTTTTCAGTCTTTCATTCCTTCTCGTTCATCATTCTGCTTCTTTCTTTCTTTGCCTTTCCTTCCCTCTATCTTCACTCCTTTTCCTATTCTCTCTTTCATCACTCTCTCTCCTTCTCTCTCCCTTCCATTCCCACCTCTTCCCTCTTTCATCACTCTCTCCTTTCTTTCTTTCATTCCCTATCCTTTCTTTTTCTCTCCTCTCTCTCTCACACAGTTACTGATGGTGGTTCTTTGTCTCATTTATCTGAAGGGCTACACCACTCTAGGTAACGCTATCTGGCTTCTTACCTGCTGTGAAACTGAGTAACATTGAAGATTTGTGCTTTTGGCAGTCGCTCCCTGTTTGTTCCTTTGCCATGCTTCCAATCACTTGATTATTTAAGAACTGAATGTGCCTGGCGGGCTCCTGTTATATATGGTGGCACATTCACAAACAGATAAACTATTGTACGTTAGATCAGGTTCACTCCAGAATTAGTTATGATTTAAAACCACGATCCTTGCTCTTGGTATACGAGATAGGAACCTAGGAACAGCAGTAGGCCATTCATCCCCTTGAGCCTGTTCCGCCATTCAATTAGGTCATGGCTGATTGTATCTTAACTCCTTCTACCTGCCTTTGCTCCATAACCCTTAATACCCTTGTCTGACATAAATCTATCAATTTCAGTTCTGAAATTTTCAATTGACCCCCAGCCTCAACAGCTTTTTGGGGGAAAGAATTTCAGATTTCCACTATCCTTTGTATGATTTCACCCCTGAACAGCTTAGGTCTAATATTAAGGTTATGCCCCCTTGTTCTGGACTCCCACACCAGAGGAAATAGTTTCTCTCTATCTACCCTATCAACTCCTTTAATCATCTTTAACACTTCAATTAGATCACTGCTTAATCCCATAAGACCATGAGAGATAGGAGCAGGAGTAGGCCATTCGGCCCCTCGAGCCTGCTCCGCCATTCAATGAGATTGTGGCTGATCTGATTTTTACCTCAACTTCACTTTCCTGCCCTTTCCCAATATCCTTTGACTCCCTTGCTGATCAAAAATTTGTCTAACTTAGTTTTGAATATATTCAATGACTCAGCCTCCACAGTTTTTTGGGGTAAAGAATTCCAAATATTCACGACCCTCTGGGAGAAGAAATTCCTCCTCATTTCTGTCTAAAACGAGCGACCCCTTATTCTGAGACTATGCCCCCTAGTTTTAGATTCCCCCATGAGGGGTAACATCCTCTCAGCATCTACCCTATCGAGTCCCCTCAGAATCTTGTATGTTTCAATAAGATCTCCTCCCATTCTTCTAAACTCCAACGAGTATAGACCCAACCTGTTCAATCTTTCCTCATAAGACAACCCTTCCATACCCAGAATCAACCTGGTGAACCTTCTCTGAATTGCCTCCAATGCAAGTATGTCCTTCCTTAAATAAGGGCACCAGAACTGTACGTAGTACTCCAGGTGTGGTCTCACCAGCACCCTGTACAGTTGTAGCATGACTTCCCTGCTTTTGTACTCCATCGCCCTCTGTTCCTTCATCCAAGTCATTGATATATATTGTAAATAGTTGAGGCCCCAGCACTGATCCCTGCGGCACCCCACTAGTTACAGATTGCCATTTTGAAAATTACCTTTTTATCCCAACTCTTTGTTTTCTGTTAGTTAACCAATCCTCTATCCATGCCAGTATATTACCCACAACACCATAAGCCCTTATCTTGTGCAGTAATCTTTTATGTGGCACCTTATCGAATGCCTTTTGGAATCCATTGGTTCCCCTTTATCCATCCTGCCTGTTACTTCCTCAAAGAACTCTAATAAATTTGTCAGACATGATTTTCCCTTCGTAAAACCATGTTGACTCTCCTTGATTGTATTATGAGTCTCCAAATGTCCTGCTACTACTTCCTTAATAATGGATTTTAGCATTTTCCCAATGATAGATGTTAGGCTAACTGGTCTACAGTTACCTGCTTTCTGTCTCACTCCCTTCTTGAATAGGGGTGTTACATTTGCGGTTTTCCAATCCGCTGGGACCTTTCCAGAATCTAGTGAATTCTGGAAGATTACAACCAATGCATCCACTGTCTCTGTAGCCACTTCCTTTAAGACCCTCGGATGCAAGCCATCAGGTCCAGGGGACTTGTCAGCCTTTAGACCCATTAGTTTACCTGGTACTTTTTCTCTAGTGATTGTTTTTAGTTCCTCCCTCCCCTTTGCCCCTTGATTTTCTACTATTATTGGTATGTTACTAGCATCTTCTACTGTGAAGACAGATACAAAATATCTGTTCAATTCCTCTGCCATTTCCTTGTTTTTCATTATTATTTCCCCAGTCTCATCCTCTAAGGGGCCAATGTTTACTTTAGCTGCCCTTTTCCTTTTTATATACTTGTAGAAGCTTTTACTGTCAGTTTTTATATTTCTTGCTAATTTACTCTCATAATTTATTATCTCCCTCTTTATTATTCTTTTAGTCATCCTTTGCTGGTTTTTAAAGTTTTCCCAATCTTCGGGCTTACCAGTAATCTTTGCCATGTTGTATGCTTTTTCTTTTAACCTGATACCATCCTTGACTTCCTTAGTTAGCCATAGTTGGTTCAACCTTTTTGTGGAGTCTTTCCTCCTCACAGGGATATATTTTTGTTGCGAGTCATAAAATATCTTTTTAAATGTTTGCCACTGCTTATCCACCATCATACCATCTAATCTGTTTACCCAGTCCAGTTTAGCCAATTCTGCTCTCATTCCTTTATGATTGCCCTTATTTAAGTTTAATACAGTAGTTTCAGACCCAAGATCCTCGCTCTCAAACTGGATGTGAAATTCTATCATGTTATGATCACTGCTTCCCAAGGGATCCTTTACTTTGAGATCATTAATTAATCCTGTTTCATTACCCATTACCAGATCCAAAATGGCCTGTTCCGTGGTTGGTTCCCCGACGTATTGGTCTAAGAAACAGTCCCTAATACACTCTATGAATTCCTCCTCAGGGGTATTTTTGCCAATTTGATTTGTCCAATCTATGTGAAAGTTAAAATTGCCCGTGATTATTGCATTACCTTTTTTACAAGCCCCCCTTATTTCCTGATTTATATTTTGCCCTACAGTGTAGCTACTGTTAGGGGGCCTATATACTACTCCCACCAGTGATTTCTTTCCCTTGCTATTTCTTACCTCCACCCAAACTGATTCGACATCTTGATCTTCTGAGCCAAGATCATTTCTCACTATTATACCAATTTCATCCTTTATTAACAGAGATACCCCACCTCTATACTCATCCTCTATACTCATATACAGTTTCATCTGTTGGGGACGTCATTCCACCTCTCAATGACGCTTGTTTAAAGAAGGAATAAAAACTGAAAATGCTGGAAACACTGAGCAGGTCAGGCAGCATCTGTGGAGAAAGAAACAGAGTTAACATTTCAGGTCGTTGACCTTTCATCAGAACTGGAAGATGTTAAGATTAACAGCTTTTAAGCAAGTACAGAGCTAGGGAATAGGGGAGGTGAAGGAGAGAACAAAGGGAAAGGTCTGTGATAGGATGGAGGGCAGGAGTGATTAAATTACAAAAGGGTTAAAGTGCAAGGCAAAAGGGGGTGGTAATGGGACATGTATAGAAACAAAAGATGGGTCCAGAGGAGGTGCAAATGGTTACAGCAGAATAGCAGAGGGGGAGGGAAGCTGGAAAATCTGACAAAGAGAGGACGTCTCCCATGGTCCAGGAGAAATGTAAGTGACCACAGGGGTGCGGACCATCCTGCCGGCTGTGTACTGATCGTGGATCCCCAACCCAAGCACCATCAAGTGGGCTGGAACATTCTACTACTTAGTCATGAGGAACTGAAACAATTTTTACTGTGATGATTCAGGTTATCAAACCTCCCTCTCACTCCCAAACAATCCTACTACTTGTCGTGAGAATGGACATGGAATCAAAAGAACATTTTTTCAGGGATGTCTCCAGTTTCCATCTACATTTGCCAGAGTTTTAAATCTTGCCCTATTCTAGTTTCTCTCCTTATAACCCATTTTTGATTATGGGCTGCTCTTCAGACACCTGAAGAAACCATAAAGTTTCTCAACCTGAAGACAGGTTTATAGAACCGTTTTTAAGCGACTTAGTATTCCAGAAAGACACAAGAGGCCAGACAGATAGAAAATCGCAGCGAGGATGTGTCCAAATCCCTGATGAGTGACCCGGATGAGTGAGACTCCATGGTAGGGGTGTGATTTTGTAAACTGACCTCGAAGTTGCGATCACACAAACAGAACGATACCTTCAGGGCATTGTTATTAAATGGTAAAGAGGGAAAGAGTGGACTAGAAAATAATTGGAAGCAAAACACAACCGCTGATATCCAAGGCAGAAAACAGGAGAAGCCTGGTCAGAGAAGGCCTTTTGACCCGTTGTGCTCTTTGAGAGAGCTCTCCAATTTAGTCCCACACCCCAGCTTTTTCCCTATATCCCTGCAAATTAGCCCTCTTCAGGCCCAATTACTTTTTGAAAGTTCCCATGGAATCTGCTTCCACCACTTTAAGATAGTGCGTTCCAGATCTTAACAATCCTCTGTGTGAAAAAAATTCTAATTTCCCCTCTAGTTCGTTCTTCTGCCAATTATTTTAAATCTATGACCTCTGGTTACTGACCCATTTGCCAGAGGAAACAGTTTCTCCCTACTTGCTCTATCAAAACCCCTCATAATTTTGAATATCTCTATTAGGTCTCCCCTTAACCTTCTCTGCTCTAAGGAGAACAATCCCAGCTCCTCCGATCTCTCCACATAACTGAAGTCCCTCATCCCTGGTATCATCCTGGTAAACCTCCTCTGTACCCTCTCCAAGGCCTTAACATCCTTCCTAAAGTTTGGTGCCCAGAATTGTACACAATACTCCAGCTAACGCCTAACCAGTGATTTATAAAGGTTTAGCATGATTTCCTTGTTTTTGTATTCAATCCCCCAATTTACAAAGCCAAGCATCCTTTCTTAACCTCCATATCAACTTGCTCTGCCACCTTCAAAGATTTGTGAAAATGCACCTCCAGGTCCCTCTGCTCTTGCATCCCCCTCAAAATAGTGCCATTTAGATTATACTGCCTTTCCATGTTGTTCCTCCCAAAGTGCATTATTTCACACTTATCCACATTTGCCATGTGTCTGCCCATTTCACCAATCTGTCTATGTCCTCCTGAAGTATGCTACTATCCTCCTCACTGTTTTCTACCTTGCCAAGTTTTGTATCATCCGCAAACTTCAAAACTGTACTCCCTATACCCAAGTCCAGGTCATTTATATATAACAAGAAAAGCAATGGTCCTAATACCGACCCCCGGGGGACCTCACTGCATACTTCTCTTCAGTCAGAAAAACATCCGTTCACCACTACTCTCTGTCTTCTATCCCTTAGCCAATTACGTACCCAAGTTACCACTGCCCCTTTAATCCCATGTGCTTCTATTTTCCAAATAAGTCTGTTATGTGGTACTTCATGAAATGCTTTTTGAAAATCCATATATACAATATATACTGCACCACCTTCATCAACCCTTTCTGATACTTCATCAAAGAACTCAAATCAGATTAGTCAGACATGATTTGCCTTTAACAAATCCATGCTGGCTGTCCCTTATTAACCCTTGCTTCTCCAAGTGAGAATTAATTTTGTCCTTGACAATGGCCTCTAGTTCTTTTGTCAACAGAGATGTTAGTCTGTAGTTACCAGGTTTATCCCTCTCCCCTTTTTGAACAGGGGTGTAACATTTGCAATCCTCTAGTCCTCTGGCACTACTCCCATATCCAAGGAGGATTGAAAGATTGTGGTCAGAGCTTCTGCGATCTCCACCTTAGCTTCCCTCAGCAATCTAGGATGCATCCCATCTGGACCCAGTGATTTGTTAACTTTGAGTGATGCAAATCTGTTTAGCACCTCCTTTCTATCTATTTTTATCCTATCCAATATCTCTACTCCCCCCTCCTCTACTGCAACGTTAACTTCATCCTCTTCTTTTGTGAAGACAGATGCAAAGTATTCATTCAGTACCTCAGTCATGTCCTCTGTCTCCACAAGATTTCCTTTTTTGTCCCTAATCAGCACCATCATTCCTTTAACTATCCTTTTACATTTTATATGTTTATAAAAGATTTTTGGGTTCCCTTTTATGTTACCCTCTAATCTTTTCTCATGTTCTCTCTTTGCCCTTACATCCTTTCTCAATTTCCCTCTGCACTCTCTGTATTCTGCCTGGTTTTCTACTGTATTCGGAACCTGATATTCCAGGAATGTAGAATGTAGAAGCCAAAGTCAAACTGCTGCAGCTGCTGAAAATCTGAAATAAAAACAGAAAATGCTAGAAACACTCAGCAGGTCAGGCAGCATCTGTGGAGAGAAGAAGGTAGGGTTAACGTTTCAGGTCGATGACCTTTTGTCAGAATGTTCTGCGAAATGTCATCGACCTGAAACATTCTCTGCATCAGAAAAGGCCACAAAAGGATCATTTTTCAAAGAGTTTGCCTTGTTCCAACCTACAATATCACAAGATATTAATGGTGAGGAAGGCCATTCGGCCCATCATAATTCATCCATCCTGAGAGATCCCAGTGTTCCCCCCATTGTAACATCCACTTGTTTCTTAAATGATTCCAAGGTTTCTGCCTCCACTACTTTATCTGGAAATTTATTCCATCGCATTGATCTCTGCAAATCTCCTGATGTCAGTCCCAAAGTTACCTTTTATTAATTTGAATTGGTGTCCTCTAGTTCTACTCCCACAGTTTAATTTAAAGTAAACTTTGCTGAAATCACAATTATGGCTGACATCTGATACAATAAAAGTTCTGCAATTAATACATAAAACCCTTTTAAGAAAATTCTACTTAATCCAAGATGAAGTGTAGACCTGGTGGTCTTTATCACATAAGAGTTGTCTAAGTAGAGCCATTCATTTTGTAATTTACCTCCTGTGAGAAGATGCCATTTACCTCCTGAGTGATGCTGACATATATCATTACACTCTCTCCTTTTCTGTTCAATCTGCCTCATAAACCCAAAACTAATATGGGCTAGTAGTACCTTTGTAATTGAACAACACCTTTGTAATTGAACAACACAACAGCAACAGCAACTTCCAATTGTGTAATCCTTCCCCTTCCCTCTCTACAGCTTTTTTTTAAACTTCTCATTTTAAATATATATGAATATGCTGCCTTTCTATCAGAGTGACTGGTCTGGGCAGTCGTGTGTACAGTCTGGGGAGGTTTGGGATATTTCTGTGTAAGTTGTGTGTACTCAGGTGATGCTGAACTGATTTCCCTATAATGTGCTTTGATCTTTTTGATCAACAGTAACAAGGGAATGGAACACCTGTACAGTATGAAGTGTAAGAACGTGGTGCCACTGTATGACTTGCTGCTGGAGATGCTGGATGCTCACAGAATGCACACGCCAGTGGACAAGACCCAGTCTGGAGGAAATGGTGCAAGTCCAATGAATAGAGGGGCCACCTCATCCTCTTCATCGTCACTAAAGAAGACTGACGTGAGTTTTGAAACGTCCAGATAGGTAATTGATCCAATGGTGCACAGTATTAATGGAAAACCCAACAGAAAACTACTTATGATCACTTGCAAATGAAGCAAATGTCACTGCAGCATAATCATATCGCTTCAGCTTCATCTAAACACACTCCATCCATCTCTACCCCGCAAAGAAGAATGCCCTGTATTTTGTATGTCTACTGACTGGGAACAGGGCTTGTTAATGATGTGGAAACAGTATAATGTTTCCAGCAGTTATGTAAAGTTCTCTAATATTCCTGAAGAATTTTTCATGATTCCAAATGCTTCACACAAACATCAACACAAGGAACATGAATAAGAAATATAGGACTGATACTAAAGGATCCATAATGCTTAGCCTAGACACTGACCTTTCACCTCTAGGACCTCGGGTCAAATCCTTTGCTGATTTTTTGCTGGAAGTCTTGGATGAAAGGGTTCGAGGTGAAATGAGTCTTAATGCATTTCTCATAGCACACAACTGGCTCTAATAGACAATCTCAAAGGACGGCTGATGTGGGGAATGAGGAAATGTGGAGAATGGGAAAAATAATGCCACTCTGGTGCCATAAGGAGCAGTCTTCTGAGGTGGGGGCATATTGTTGGGGCAGAGTAGAGGAACTTTACTCTGACGCTGAGTTCAATTATCTTCCTCAGCTTCAGCACAAAACTTAAAAAGCAAAGCACACATCACCCCTGTGATCCCTGCTTGTGAACTTCCCCATGACCCAACTGACCCAGTCTCCACCTCAGCTGTTCTGCTAACACTGGCATCAGTCTTAGTTGTGTTGTTTCCTCCATCATCTTTGTTGGTGAATTTGGTTTATGCTATGCTCATTATTAATTTGAATAGATCTACTTGTTTTATGCCCAGTCAAGCGGTTATAATATGATCAGGACTTAAAGGCAGTGTCTGCTTCCATTAATTACAGCTAATGCTCTACACACCTTCCAGTTAAGTCTGACATTGTCGCTGGGTCAAAATCCTGGAACTCCAGCACTGTGAGAGCACCTTCACCACATGGACTGCAGCGGTTCAAGAAGAAAGCCCACCATCACCTTCTCAAGGGCAACTAAGGATGGGCTATAAATGCTGACCTTGCCCATATGCCCAGAATGAATTAAAAAATAATGGATTTTACTGGGTGTGGAAGGCTGACCAAATCACCATGATCAGGGACTGAGGTCTTTGAGGCTTACGCTTACTTCAGGGCCTCATTCCTATAAAGCTTTTTGTCACACAATGGTCAAATCTGATTCTAAACCCTGGGCAGGAAAAGGAGTTTCACTCTAGATCGAGGTCTTGTTGATTTGTCCGGACATCGGTGCAATATTATGTTACCAATTTCAACACTGGCTACTACCTCACCTATTGGTGGTTTGGAGGGCATCTTTTCTAGAGCAATACAGTTTGCTCCGTATCATTGCTGCATCCTCGGTGAGAAGGGCGATTCTCTTCTTCAGAGCAGTCTGGCCTTTGGGCATAACAACCTTAGAGGTGATGTCTCCTAATTCTGGTTCATCTTTCGTATTGTTGCTTCAGATGTTTATTGTTTAGGCATTATCAAACCTATGGCACCACCGGGGGGGCATATTGATGTTTTTTGTTTTGAATTCTGGCCATGTTGCTGCAACCCCAAGGGTTGGCAGAATATTTCAGGAGCTAGTTTTAGGATGGTCTTACCTGATGCAACCAGGATACAGCAGTGACCTACTTTGTAGGTAGAATGAGTGAAGTACCACAGTCCCCCGGATCCATCCTCAGGTGTTGATTTAGTCTCGGGTTCAATAAGTGAAACTGAGACAGAGATGCTGACTGATTCAGCAGTATAGGAATCCTCTTGCTCTTCCTTCCCTGACTTCAGTTAGGATCACCCAACCAGTCAATACACCCTTATTGGAGCTGTTTTGTGTTCCACAGTATTGAGTTTACTAGATTTCTGGTTCCACTGCCGCTTTAGGAGGTAGCCAAGGGGTCGTAGTCATAACTAGCAAGAGGAAACTTGGGCAAGAATAGAGAAGATCTGTATGGGTTCCAGAGACCATTCTGGCGCCATATTTGGAAGCACATTAGCAGATTCAATGATTGCGAACTAGAGTAAATTGTGTAATTTACAAGGAGCCATTCGACCTGTGAAAACCTCTCTGTGGTGAGACAAAGTGTTTGACGTGCTTTGAACACAACCATTATACATGTGGAATACTCCAGATGTACACCAGTTACATGCTGTTCATTCTGGACAAACTAAGGGTCCATGCCCATTCTTTTCATTCACCTGTAGAGACTAGAATTGTACTCTGGCTGCCAGAATACTACAGCTTGGGGATCCAGAATTAGATAGCTTTTTTCTGAACTGACAGCAGGACCCTTGCCAGAGGTTGTTTCAAGCCCCTGGGATCTTGTGTTTATTTTAATAGTTGCTTTTGTTAGGTTTATCATGACCTCGTCATTAGATCTGTTGCCTCAATGGTTCTTCAGCCATCTTTCCTTGTGGTGGCAGCTGAAATATAGATGGAGCCTTTCACAAGACTATAGATGATAGATGAGGTGAATTTTCTCTCCCGGGTAAAGTTACAACACAATTATTAAAGAATGTTCAAAATAATATGGGGTTTTTATAGAGTAGGTAGGGAGAAACGGTTTCCACTGGCAGGAGGGTCGCTAACTAGAAGACACAGATTTAAGATAATTGGCAAAAAAGCCAGGGGGGAGATGAAGAGAATTTTTTTTACACAGCGAGTTGTTATGATCAGGAATGCCCTTGCCTGAAAGGGTGGTGGAAGCAGATTCAGTAGTAACTTTCAAAAGGGAATTTTATATTTACTTGAAATGGAGAAGTTTGTGGGGCTATGGGGAAAGTGCGGGTGAGTGGGACTAATTAGATAGCACTTTCAAAGAAAAAGGCACGATGGGCCAAATGATCTCCTTCTGTGCTGTATGATTCTATAATTCTATAACAGCCCTCTTGTTTCTGGCAATGGAGGTTTCACTTTCAGAGAGTGGAGGATTGTGCATGATGCAGAAGACATAGTCCACTCATTAGGTTGATTGATATATCCATAGATTAGCCTTGTCCTTTCTCTGGTAGGTTAGTTTGTAGGAGGAGACAGTTATCAAATATAAGTGAGATGAGGAATGGGGTGGTGGAGGAGATTTGCTCTTGCCCTTATTCTATAAATGAAGAGTCTTCCTTCACACACTACTGCCTTGCTGCTGTCCATAAGGTACTTAGAATCAGAGTCAGAGGCTAGCTTTCATGTTTGCAGCTCTTTTAGTCACATGCAATGTTTGGGATTACTTTGCTGCATCATCAGCTCCACAGTGCTGTTCTGCCTCTGAGGGCAAACAGTTGAAGCAAACTGTAAGACTACAACCTAATACAAGGTATGGGAGTAGGGAGATGCAGATCACAGAAAAACAGGTTGTGTAACGTTTCTTTGAAGGGACAACACATGGATCCTCAAGGATCAATATCTTTACATCCAGGATGTGGGGGAAACCTTTCAAAGAAACACATTCAATAATCTACCTTTTGATGGTGTGCTTATCATTAAACAATGATGAAACTGAAATTTCATCAAAAAAGACATTGGGGTAAATGTCCCTACACACTGGTAAAGAGTGAGAAGTCACTGTCAGCATATAACGGAGAATTGAGGCTATTATTTCAGGTTAAATTTATTTTAATCCTGTATTTTGTTTGGTTAATTTCTATTCCTCTGATGCATCAAAGCAGAACCACCTGGTAAATGTTCAGTTCTGTGTACACACTAAAATTACAGATAATTTTGAAAATGGAGTTTTAAAGGATATCAAATTATTAAATTTGTGTTTACTTACTGCTGTATGGCCATCAGTGTCAGTAACCAGGCAACAATAGACTTTTACAGCACAGTAGGAGGCTGTTCGACCGATCCTGTCTGTACCGCCTCTTTGTTTCTGCATTGCATAGTCCTGCTCTCTCCCTATAGACCTATGTTGATTCCAAACTAATCCCATTGCCCCGCTCTCTCCCCCAGCCCTGTATCAATCTCAAACTAATCCCACTGCCCTGCTGTCCCCCCATTGCCCTGTATCAATCCCAAACTAATCCCACTGCAAGCTCTCTCCCCATAGCCCTGTATCAAACCCAAACTAATCCCACTACCCTGCTCTCTCCACATTAATTGTATTCATAGAATCATAGAAAGGTTATAGTACAGAAGGAGGCCATTTGGCCCATACAGTCCGCGCCGGCTCAATGCAAGAGCAATCCAGCTAGTCCCACTCCCCCGCCCTATCCCCATAGCTCTGAAAATGTTTTCATTTCAAGTACTTATCCAGGTCCCTTTTGAAGGCCATGATTGAAACTGCCTCCATCACTCCCTCGGGCAATGCATTCCAGATCCTAACCACTCGCTGTGTAATAAAGTTTTTCCTCACGTCACCTTTGGTTCTTTTGCCAATCACCTTAAATCTATGTCCTCTGGTTCTTGACCCTTCCACCAATGGGAACAGTTTCTCTCTATCTACTCTGTCTAGACCCTTCATGATTTTGAATACCTCTATCAAATCTCCTCGCAACCGTCTCTGTTCCAAGGAAAACAACCCCAGCTTCTCCAGTCTATCCACATAATTGAAGTCCCTCATCCCTGGAATCATTCTAGTAAATCTCTTCTGCACCCTCTCTAAGGCCTTCACATCTTTCCTAAAGTGCACTACCCAGAACTGGACACAATACTCCAGTTGTGGCCAAACCAGTGTTTTATAAAGGTTCATCATGACTTCCATACTTTTGTACTTCTTGCCTCCATTTATAAAGCCCAGGATCCCGTAAACTTTTTAACCGCTTTCTCAACCTGCCCTGCCACCTTCAACGATTTGTGCACATAAACCCCTAGATCTCGCTGTGCCTGTACCCCTTTTAGAGTTGTGCATTCTAGTTTATATTGCCTCTCCTCGTTCTTCCTACCAAAATGTACCACATCGCATTTTTCTGCGTTAAATTTCATCTGCCACGTGTACGCCCATGCCACCACCCTGTCTATATCCTCTTCAAGTCTATCGCTATCCTCCTCACTGTTTACTACACTTCCAAGTTTTGTGTCATCTGCAAATTTTGAAATTGTGCCCTGTACACCCAAGTCCAAGTCATTAATATATATCAAGAAAAGCAGTGGTCCCAGCACCGATCACGGGGAACACCACTGTACACCTCCCTCCAGTCCAAAAAACAACCATTCACCACTACTGTCTGTTTCCTGTCCCTTAGCCAATTCTGTATCCATGTTGCTACTTCATTAAGCATCTTTCTGAGCCCATCTATTCTATTTTCCATCAGGCAGCCCATAGACTCAGCCTGATCAATATAGAAGAACCCTCTTTTGGGACTGGTAGCGGTGGGGAGAAACACATGTGTGAGTACCTCTAAAAACCTGCCCTACATTTCCAGAGCCCAATCTCATGAGTACAGCAAAGAAAGGAGCCCTTTAACCACTGTCAAACTGGCATCTGGCCTCAGACACGAGACAGTTGGGAGCTGCAGCTGTTTGCACGTTGGTACCATGTTCTCCTATCTACGCCAAAATACCACACTGTCAACCGCTACATTCGGGCTAACACTAACAGTCAGATTTATTTGCAAGTGGAACCATACAGAGAACTTGTAAGACACAGTGAGACACTAACAGCACAATATCAGATTAACAGTCTGAATGGTTCTGATTGTTTTCAGTATGTTGTGATTGGGTCTCTAGATGGATGCTATGTGGGTGATGACCTTGCATGGAAGCATCTGTTAGCTCCCGAATGTGGTTGAGGTGATGTGAAGCAGGTGGGGAACTACAAGGCTGTTTCCTTTGATGGTAAAGCAGATCTATTTGATGATTGAACAATTTCTTCCCGGTGGTCAGGCAGTTAAGATGTTAACCATTTTCAATACTTATGTAGGTAAATAAGCCTTGACTTGTAGTTTCCGGGCTGTCTAATTGTTTATTTTTGACAACCGTGACTTCATCTGATTGGTATGAACCAGAGTTAATATATAAAAAACTCACCATCCTTGAGTAGCTGCTGTTGAAAGGCTACTTTGGCCTTGACCCAGTCATCCTGCCTTTAGTCCGGCTACAATGAGCTTCTGTTAAGATCTCTAACTGAAGACAAGTTTATCTAAAATCCTATAAAATATAGCACAGAAATCTCCCAAATCATCACAACCATGATAGGAGGGTTGATGTAGTAGAGGCATGAGATTCGCTGGCTCTTTCCTTCTATCTTATGTCCCATCTATGCAGTTTACTGTTGGGAGTGTCTCACAGCACTAGTTTGCTCTGCATCCATATTATTGGAAGGGGTTGTCAATTATAACAACCTGAGTACAATGCTCAGATTATCAATCACAAGGGCCACTATTAATCACAATAATTAAGTATGGTGATGGGACAAGTTACTTTACTCTAAAACTCTTGGTAAACATTGTAACACCATGAATTCTTGCTCATGTGCAAGATGCCCCATTGCTTTCTAACTACCTTTTAAAGGGCTGTGATAAGAGCCGGACAGCATCTAGTATATTTTGTAAAGGTGAAATGCATGTGTACATGTAAATTTGTTACTGTTTCATTGAAAACGTTTCTGTTTCAAAACTGCAAGTGATAAAGCAAGGCAAAGTATCGTTCCCCCTTGAATCACTGAGTCTCAATACTATGCCACACAGAAGCTCTGCTGGAAGCAGAAGATTAGTTTGAGACAAACTATTATTTTGTAGCTCATCTATACAGACAAGATGAATGTATTTCTGTGGTTTATCAGAGATATACACTTTGTGAAATTAGCAGCTTTAAAAGCATTATCTTTCTGAATGACCTGTTTCATCAGAGTCTTCGCAAATAGTTTTCAAAACTTTTATTTTTAAACTTTTTGGACTAATTGAAGAAGGGAGCTCATAGGTTTAAACACTATCATAGTTTGCACAAGGATTGCAATTTATATATAGCTTTACATCTTTATCACATAATCTCAATCATCACTGCGTATTAGTTACTAAGTATTATTAAAAAGGCAAGACAATGGCATGTGTTAGATTATTTTTAAAGGCAGCTGATTAATGTTTCTATTGTTGAATTGTGCAGATAGTTAAAATTTACTCCTTGCTGCTGTTTATAATAGAACTAGAGGCAGCGAGGACCAGAGGTTACAGATTGAAATTGGACTAGATGAAACTCGCCCATACAAGTCCACAGTGCCAGATCTGATCAGTCAGGGAGCTCTTTTCTCGGTCGAAGTTTTTTTTTAAACCGACTTTGCGCCTAAAATGACTGGTTTCAAAATTCTGTGAGAACACAATCTGCAGGTGTGATAGTACAACATGAACTAAATTAAATCAAAAATGTGTTCACACACTGTGAGTGAGTTCCAGTGATTCTATTGTGCTATCAACTCCACTGGTCTCTCAACTTTTGAAGAAAAATGTCTAGTCGAATTGTGAAGTACAAATGTACTGTATCTTTTTACATTTAATTGCTGAATACTCTTGATTCTAGTATGTTCTAACTACCTAATGCGGTGCAGTTCTGATTAGCAGGAACACTGTGATTACAGTTCATTAACCTTGGGAGGGCAGTGACAATGGTTTAAAAGTCAAACGCCCGTTAACAAAGTTATTTTCCTGCATCATCCCTTCTCACACATGAACTGTGAGGTACACTTGGCTTTTAGTCAAAAACATTAATATTCATAGTTATATTTTAGCTTGAAATGTATTTTTTTTGCTCATGTATGTGATGCAATTCCACCTGTGTAAATGTAAAAAAGGTTAACGATGAATGTAATGTGAGAACAGGGGATTTTAGGGGTGAAAATGTACTGTAATTTGTTCATTAATAATTGGTTAAGTGATTTCACTCCACTGAAATCCCTTCACACAAACACATTCTCCCTTAGGCACAATGTGCTAGGAATACAGCACAATCCCAAAGAAGAACAGTTTTTTAACCAAAGAAAAATATGTATTTTTTTTTGATTCGCTTTCAGCTGTTGTGTTAAAAAAATTAAGAACCTGTGGGTGTGTCGTAAGCAGCAGAACTGAGTGCTGCTGATACTGAAATGTAGGTCCACAAATGACTTGAAGTCAGATACCGCTCACTGTCTGCTAGAGGTATCTGTAAATTAGAATGTGCAAACAATTTCTAAATGAGAATGAAAAGGTTAATTCACAAAATATTTGATGACATACTTGTGCTCTGTGTCATGCACTCAATGTGAAGTGTGAATGATGTCTCTAAAAAATCAGGTTGGTTTTTCCTTAAGTTACTGATAATGCTGCAGAACCTCTGCTACCTTACTCACCAAGATCTCCTCTCGAAATTGGAACCAATTGCCAATTACATTGTGGGATTCCCCCTAGAATGATGCGGAGATGTAGCAATTATAATAGAAGCGAGCAACTGAATGAGGAACGTGTGTTGCTGCAGCCTAAGATTTCCCCATCCCCACATTGTAACGGATATGTGCTTCTAAATGGAGAGCAAAATAATTATTCCCAGTGAAAGTTAGCCCAGAATGTGTGAAAAACCAGGGTGCAATTATCCTTTTCCAAAATGAAGATGTAAATCTCAGGAGGAGGAGTATATTAACTGATTGGCATGTGCCTGTCATTCACATTACTGGGTAAGCAAAGTTCTCCTGCTCATGTTTCACACTACACGATTCATTCTACCTTATTTGAATGCTACCTACATTGATGAATTGTTTGAACTACCTATTGCAATGCACTACCTAGTACCTAGTAACTAATGGTGGCCCTTCCTCCCCCATCCCCCGAAGGGTCTGCACTTTGTAGCACCAAGAAAGTGTTTTGTAACAGATTTTTCTTTTTCTTTCTTAATACGTTATTCCAGCTGACACTGTTTGTAATTTTTGTGTGATTTAATTTAGGAAATCCCGTGCATGTAGAATGATTTATTTGCATATGGAATGGGTGAAATAAAACAGTGACTTAACGCGCCTGTTACCGTGTTTTGCTTTGAATCCAGATCTCAGGTTTACAAGGAGCAGGGCTGCACTCTTCCGTGGAACAGTACTTTAACAATGGAGTCACTTCACAATTTTACACCACTGCTGCTGTGGAACAAGTTCAGCTCGACAAGGGGCTGAATAGACAGCTCCATAATTGGTAAACAAGTTCCATGGCGGCAGCGGGGGCGGGGAAGAGAACGCAAGGCTATCACAGTTGCATTAACTGAGAATAGATGTCACAATCCTTGAAGGTAGTGGAACAAGTTGAGAAGGCTGTTAAAAATGCATACGGGATCCTGGGCTTTATAAGTAAAGGCATAGAGTACAAAAGCAAGGAGGTTATGCAAAACTTTTATAAATCACTGGTTAGGCCTCAGCTGGAGTATTGTGGCCAATTCTGGGCAGCACATTTTAGGAAGGATGTCAAGGCCTTGGAGAGGGTGCAGAGGCGATTTACTAGAATGATACCAGGGATGTGGGACTTCAGTTATGTGGAAAGACTCGAGAAACTGGAATTGTTCTTCTTCGAGCAGAGAAGGTTAAGGGGAGATTTAATAGAGGTGTTCAAAATTATGAGGGGTATTGATAGAGTAGATAGGGAGAAACTGTTTCCACTGGCAGGAGGGTTGGTAACCAGAGGACACAGATTTAAGGTAATTGGTAAAAGAACCAGAGGGGAGGTGAGGAGAATTTTTTTTAGGCAACGAGTTGTTATGATCTGGAATGCACTGCCTGAAAGGTTGGTAGATTCAATAGTAACTTTCAAAAGGGAATTGGATATATACTTGAAAAGGAAAATTTTGCAGGGCTATGGGGAAAGAGCTGGGGGGGGTGGGACTAAATGGATAGTCTTTCAAAGAGCCGGCACAGGCACGATGGCCGATTGGCCTGCTTCTGTACTGTATGATTCTATGATTCTTTACACTGACCGTGATGGGCTATTCTCAACTACTGCTTCATTTTTGACGTCTTAAGTCCCAATGTTATCAGGTAAGGGGTTAATCGCCTGCATTTCCTTACATGGAGACGGGGGCGGGGGGGGGGAAGAAATGATGCGTCTGGGCTTGATAGAATAGGAAGTGGCAGAGCCTAGGGCAGATCACCCTCTAACGAATGGCACACGACAGTGTGAGGCAGGAACACAGTAGTGATGACACAAAGGCTAAGGATGAAAGAAGTAGGTCTTTTATTAGCGACCCAGTTTTCCGCTGTACACCAAAAGAACCAGCTTTCCATATTATTACTTGTAGACACGCGAGGCTGCTTCTGCATAGAAAAATGCTCGGCGTTTGACCATTTTCTGAACATGCCACTATTAGACAATGACAGTAGTTTAAAGGAGCGACACTGTTCAAGAGGCCTTCCTTAACTCAAAGAGATTAAATCATCTCCTGATTCATGCTGGGATTGCTTCAAACGCGAGTCACACCAGCTGGACAGAGCAAGAAATGCAGTTTACGGGAGGATTTATATATTATATATTATATACACATCCATGTCCCAAAAGAACAAGAAAGGGGAGTAATTATTTTGTGGACTTTTTGAAAAGAAATTACAAGCAGCACACAGGTTAAATCGATCAGCATGTGTAATAAACGCAAAGGAAAATATTAAAACATAAAATAGCTCTAACAAACTGTACACAAATAATCTGTTCAATTTTAGTTTACATCCAGTAATTGTCTTATGAAGGTCACCAGAAATTTTACTTACACCTCACTTTCATCCTGCTCAAAAAATCCCTTCCAGATTTACATAATTTGCATTCAGACATTCAAAGGGTTAGTTTTGAAAGCTCAAGTTATATATGGCCATGCCTAAAACAAACACTGTAAAAAAATAATGACCATTAAAAAGCTATTTAAGTTTTATATTACACATTTCTCTTTGAATCTTGGGACAGGTAACGAGGATTGGCCGTTTCGTGTCCTATTTGATGCAGGTTGGCTTCATTTCACCTGAGAGGTTGAGAAGGACAGTGTACAGACCAGCCAATGGTGTGTTGAGAGAGCACAAGTAGGAGCCATGCCCTTCTCCCCCTCCTCTGTGAGAAAGTCCTTCTATGGATCATTCCATTCTTCAACGCGTTCCAACGGGTCATATTGGAGGGGGGCCATTGGTGTATCTCAGCATGGGGTGGAAGGATCGGGCAAAGTTGTTGGACATGGTACAGCTGTAGTCTTCCTCGGTCATTGGCACCAAACAGGCCAGAGCAATCAACAGCAGCAACAGAAGCTGGAGGGGTAATGCCGCTCTGATCACCCGCATAAAGAAGGAAGGACTCTGCCGGGCTCCCTGCTCCTCAAAACGGGAAGAACCTCTTCGACTTCCTGTATGGGACCTAGATTTATGATATATTAAAAAATACAGCTGAGACAAAAATCAGTTTGGAACAGAAGCCTCTTTAGAGATTTGCATCGATAAATCATCTTTCCAATTGTCATTTTGTGTTTGTTGAACTACTAACCTTAAAAGTAGTAACCTGCCGTGTTTCGCTGAGAGTAACTTGCTGAGAGACGAAACTACATCTAGCTTTCAAGCTATATTTCTTTGGTCGACCTCGACACCAGGCATGGCGCATCCAAGCTTTGTGTCATTGTAAGCTTCGTCATTACGGAGCTTCAGGGCCCGTATGCAAAGTTTAAACCCACGTCCTTATTGATTCGCATTGATCTCAAGCTGCTGATACAGGTCTTAGTGTTTAGAGTTAACCAACAATGAGGCAGTGTTACTTAAAAACGGCTCTTTCCAAATTGCCAACCCTCCAGGATTGTCCTAGAGTCTCCAGGAATTGAAGATTAATCTCCAGATCACTGCTACGAGCAAATACCGTGAGAAAAAGCATAGGGGCATTAAACAAAATTGTGTTTTTTCCATTTTCTTTGAACACTTTTGTTAGTTATAAAAATGTTAGTGAAAGCCTTCTTTGCCCATCACCAACAGTCAAGATTAATCCAATTGGGTAACAAAGAGTCTGTTTGCTTTACAATCGGCCGTGGCAAGACAGCGCACCCAGAGGATGGACCAATGGCGGGAGTGTGGGGGCGGGACGGTTTGAGGCGGGAGGTCATGTGACGAATCCTCCAGGAATACACCCAACCAGTGTTGGCAACAGTAGCCAAACCATTAAATAAGAAATGGATATGCAAACAGGCCTGAGCTGTCTGGGCTTCAAGGAACTTGTGAGCAGGGCTCGGGCGACTCGTGGCTGGACGCCCCCTCGGTCTACCTGCGATTTTCTGGAAATCCCCACTGGTGTTCCTTGCTGTTTGCAGTAGTGATTGTGAACAGCAGTCCCCTCTCACCACGTCGCTGGTGTGGAATTTTCTGCTGTTACATCAGGACCGGTTCGACACAACATGCCTCACGGGCCATCAGAGTAGTAAACCTCTGGAATGCGTTGCTGGGTGGTGTAGTGAGTACTGACTCGCTGCTTGCCTTCAAGAAGGAGCTGGATCGGTTCTTGACTGGGGCAGAGATCGCATCATATAGAAGATAAATCTTTATAGATAACACTTGGTCCACGTGATCTCAATTTCATATGTACCTCTAACTACGGCACAAGACACGGTAGCAACTGAGAGATGGCAGCAAACGTAGAGGGATCCCCCTCCGGAATTATGGGACAATTCAAAATAAGTTCCCCCTTAGTCAACTAATTACACCACGTAGTCCTGTTGTACCAACCTTGGAATCACATGCTGTGCCTCACAGATTTCACCATTCCTCTGGTGAATGCAATAGTCGCCAACTTTCCATTAATTCTCTCCTCCAAGCATTTGTCTCACTCTGTTTGAAACTTTGAAAATGCAGGCAGTCTGCATCACCTCCAGTGACCTGTTTTGCAGCTTTAGTGTTTTAGGAACTTTGAGCTGCCCTCTCCTGGTTTAGGACACTGCCACATGCTTTAGATTAAAATTCAATTTAACTCCTTCCAGTCCAATTACTTAATCCAAATTAAAATAATTCTGTAGACATGTGCAATAGGGGGGAAGCAAAAAAAAATCCTCAACCATTCAATATGGAGGAGTGCACGGTATTTACCCAAGACAAAGTAAACCAAATCAAGGCCTCTTCCCTCTAAGATAAGTAATGCTCCATCTTTTCTCTGTGCAGGAGTGTAACAGTATGGATTTTCGTGTTTGCAAACAGGAACTCAGGCTCACATTTACTTGTGCTATGGAGCTGATGTTTTCAAAGCCATCAGGTTCAGATACAAGGTGAGACAAGAATTTGGGGAACCCCTTTCATTCATTTACAAACACACAGTGCAATAAAGTACACTGCCCTGAAACACATCGATGCACCACAAAAATAAAATTGAGCCCCTCAGGCTCTTCCTCTTTTTATTTGTTCTCGGGACAAGGGCATCACTGACAAGGCCACATTTATTGTCCATCCCTTGTAGCCCTGAGGGCTCTAAAAATCAGCCACATAGTGTAGGACTGGAATCACATGTATCCCAGACTGGATAGGGTTGGGGCTGGCTCCCTTTCCTGAAGGACATTAGTGAACCACTTGGCCTTTCATGGTCATTTTTCAAGTGCCAGCCCACAAATTACCTGATTTATTGAATTCAATTTTACAACTGGCTATGGTGGGACTTGAACTCACCACCTCAGAGTTCCTAGCCCAATACAATAGGCTAACATACCCACATACCACCCCTTCCCCCCACCCCAAAAAAAGGTTAGCCAATCATTTAATCACCAAGACAGTGCATTAATTCTATTCTCTCCTGCACTATAGAACATATTGGATCATTCACTACAGCCATTAGCAAAGGCCTCAGGAATAGTTTGGACTTTTATCGGAGGATGTGTTTCAGCGGGGTTGTCCAAGACTGATAGAACCTCTGCATATACTGGGTGTGCTAATACAAGAAGAGCTTCCCCATGGGACTACTGCCCAGAACACCATGGTTACCCCTGCACATTCCATGATTAGTGGCTTGGGAACTTTATCAGCTATCAGGCATCGGTACATTGTCTAATTCAAAAAATTTAATTCAAACATCTTTTCCATCAGTTCTAAGACAGCGCCTATTTTAATTTAAAAGTTTTTAGCCAGGATCTGGTGGTTCCTGACTCAACTGTTTGATTTAACCAGCAAAATGGTGATGTAGCCCCATCCAGTTCCCACCTGCAGCAGAACTCAAGGCTTGGCTGAGAGAGAGTTTGGGCTCTTGCAAAGCGTTAAGAGTGACTGTTCGCGCCAGACTGCCTATTTCTGCTCCTCCCTAGTGTGCGAGGAAAGGTGTACGATACGCGGCAATGAAACCAGACTGAAACGCACGCAACCTGAAGGAACACTGAATGAGGCACTTACAGCACTTGGGATCACTACTCAGTGATGGAGAAAGTCAGAGGCAGTGAGCCTGTCCTGAATTTTCGATACTTCCTGGCAGTTCCCCCTTCAGAACCCACCAGCTGCAGAGTCAAGTGGAATGTCTATCGTCACAGATAAGTTTTCTCTGACATCTGTATACAGTCTATTTCCAACGTTTCTTCTTTCGATTCAGGAACTCCTTGCCGCAGTAACATTGTTTCTCCATCACGCTCCACATAATCAGGAAAGAAAAAAGGAACTTGCATTTTTACAGCGCCTTTCATGACCTCGGGACGTCCCAAAGCAAGGTCCCACAAACAGCTATGAAATAATAACCAGATTATCTGTTTTTAATGATGTTGATTCAGGGATAAATATTGGCCAGGACACCGGGGAGGACGTAAAAGATCCCATGGCACTATTCGAAGAAGAGCAGGGGAGTTCTCCCCAGTGTCCTGGTCAATATTTATACCACAACCAACATCACTAAAACAGGTTATCTGGTCATGATCACATTGATGTTTATGGGATCTTACTGTGTGCAAATTGGCTGCCGTGATTCCTACATTACAACAGTGACTACACTTCAAAAAGTACTTCATTGGCTGTGAAACTCTTTGGGACATCCTGAGGTCGTGAAAGGTGATTTATAAATGCAAGTCTTTTTTTTTGTGATGCTAAAGCTGTTGTGTGCAGATATTGACCTCAGCAGTGGATGTGACTCCCTCCCCCTACGGCAGCCTGGTGGGAACTTCACACCAGAAACGGCAGATCCCCAAACCCCAGCGTGGAGCTGTAGGCAGAATCCTCACCTCCCACTGCACATTTATAATTTTACTAACTCATTCTCGAAACCAATTCGCAACTTGGAACAGCAGCAATTAGACAGTCCAACATTCAGCTGAACTCCCATCAGTTACAAGAAATGTAAGGATTTGAAAAAGGAAGCAGAGGTCATGGGTGGGGGGGTTTGGAAGAGCCGGTGTGAATCAGCTCAGCGTAGTAATAAATTGGGGAGTGATAAGCTCACTTAGCCAAGCAGTAAGCCCTTAGCCATCTGCCATTTTCTGTTATGTTATTGTTTTAACAATACACGTATAATTAATCACCAATACATCATGAAACAGGCAGAACAGGTTCGAGAGGCTGAATGGTCTACTCCTGTTCCTATGCTCACATTAGGAACAGGAACCAATGGCATAGGTAGAAAGAGGGATGATAAGCACTGCAGAGCGAGGAAAGAGATTAATAAGTAGGACCTCAAAGGTAGTAATCTCCGGATTACTCCCAGTGCCACGTGCTAGTGAGTATAGAAATAGGATAGAGAAGATGAATGCTTGGCTGGAGAGATGGTGCAGGAGGGAGGGCTTTAGAATCCTGGGACATTGGGACCGGTTCTGGGTGAGGTGGGACCTGTACAAGCCGGACAGGTTGCACCTCAACAGGGTCGGGACCAATATCCTCGTGGGGAGGATTGCTAGTGCTATTGGGGAGGGTTTAAACTAGCTTGGCAGGGGGATGTGAAACTGAGCGTGGATTCTAAACATAAGAACATAAGAAATAGGAGCAGGAGTAGGCCAATCGGCCCCTCGAGCCTGCTCCGCCATTCAATAAGATCATGGCTGATCTGGCCGTGAGAGAGAGTAGCAGAGCTGGAAATGGAAGGCAGAAAATTAGTAAGTGAGTTTGGAAGGCAGAGGAAACAAAGGTTAGAAACTAGACGACAAAGGAGTTTGGCAGTGCTTAATGGTATATACCTCAATGCAAGGAGTATAGTGAATAAGGCAGATGAGCTAAGGGCACAGATAGACATGTGGATGTACGCTATCTTAGCTATTACAGAAACATGGCTTAAACAGGGGTAGGAATGGCAGCTCAATGTTCCTGGTTACAGGGTTTTCAGACGAGATAGAGAGGGGGATAAAAAAGGAGGGAGGTGGCAATATTGGTTAAAGAAACAATTACAGCTGTGAAGAGGGATGATGTGTTAGAAGGATCATCAAATGAGGCCATATGAGAAGGGGATTTCAACTACCCTAATATTAACTGGGATACAATTAGTGTAAAAGGTATTGGGGGCGCAGAATTTTTAAATTGCATTCAGGAGAACTTTTTTAGCCAGTACGTAGAAAGCGCAACAAGAGGGGGGGCAGTTTGGGATTTAGTTTTAAGGAATGAAGCTGGGCAGGTGGAAGGAGTATCAGTGGGAGAGCATTTTGGTGGTAGTGATCATAATTCAGTTAGATTTAGCATAGTTATGGAAAAGGACAAAGATAGAACAGGAGTAAAACTTCTAAATTGGGGAAGGACAATTTCACTAAGCTGAGAAGTGATTTAGCAAAAGTGTTCTGAAAACAGCTACTTGAAGGTAAATCAGTGTCAGAGCAGTGGGAGGCATTCAAGGGGGAGATTCAAGGGGTTTCAGAGTAAACATGACCCCACAAAGAAAATGGGACTGCCAAATCTAGAGCCCTGGATGACAAGGAGCATACAGGGTAAGATAAGGCAAAAAAGGGAAGCCTATGTCAGACACCAATAGCTCAATACTGCAGAAAGCCTAGTGGAGTATAGAAAGTGCAGGGGTTAAATTAAAAAGCAAAGAGAGGGCATGAAAAAGTACTGGCAAGTAAAATTAAGGAAAACCCAAAAATGTTTTATAATTACATAAAGGAAAGAGTAGGGCCCATTAGAGACCAAAAAGGTAACCTATGTGTGGAGGTGGAAGACGTGGATATGGTTCTTAATGAATACTTTGCATCTGTCTTCACAAAAGAGGGGGACGATGCAGAGATTGTAGTTAAGGAGGAGGAGTGTGAAATATTAGATGGGATAAACATAGCGAGAGGAAATATTAAGGGGATCAGCATCTTTGAAAGTAGATAAATCGCCAGGCCCCGATGAAATGTATCCCAGGCTGCTCAGAGAAGCGAGGGAGGAAATAACGGAGGCTCTGACCATCATTTTCCAATCCTCCCTGGCTACAAGCATGGTGCCGGAGGATTGGAGGACTGCTGAGGTTGTACCGTTATTTAAAAAGGGAGAAAGAGATAGACCGAGTAATTATAGGCCAGTCAGTCTAACCTTGGTGGCGGGCAAATTACTGGAATCGATTCTGAGGGACAGCATAAATCATCATTTAGAAAGGCACGGGTTAATCAAGGACAGTCAGCATGGAATTGTTAAGGGAAGGTCGTGACTGACTAACCTGATTGAGTTTTTTGAGCAAGTAACAAGGAGGGTCGACGAGAGTAACGCATTTGATGTAGTGTACATGGATTTTAGCAAGGCTTTTGACAAGGTCCCACATGGCAGACTGGTCAAAAAAGTAAAAACACATGGGATCCAAGGGAAAGTGGCTAGTTGGATCCAAAATTGGCTCATTGGCAGGAAGCAAAGGGTAATGGTTGACGGGTGTTTTCGTGACTAGAAGGCTGTTTCCAGTGGGGTCCCACAAGGCTCAGTACTAGGTCTCTTGCTTTTTGTGGTATATATTAATGATTTGGGCTTGAATGTGGGGGGCTTGATCAAGAAGTTTGCAGATCATACAAAAATTGGCCATGTGGTTGATAGTGAAGAGGAAAGCTGTAGACTGCAGGAAGATATCAACGGACTGGTCAGCTGGGCAGAAAAGTGGCAAATGGAATTCAATCCAGAGAAGTGCGAGGTAATGCATTTGGGGAGGGCAAACAAGGCAAAGGAGTACACAATAAATGGGAGGATACTGAGAGGTGCAGAGGAACAGAGGGTCCTTGAAGTGCATGTCCACAGATCCCTGAAGGTAGCAGGACAGGTAGATAAGGTGGTTAAAAAGGCATACAGGATACTTTCCTTTATTAGCCGAGGCACAGAGTATAAGAGCAGGGAGGTTATACTAGAACTGTATAAAACATTAGTTAGACCACAGCTTGAGTACTGCGTACAGTTCTGGTCACCGCATTACAGGAAAGATGTGATTGCACTAGCGAGGGTACAGAGGAGATTTACAGGGATGTTGCCAGGGCTGGAGAATATTAGCTATGAGAAAAGATTGGATAGGCTAGGGTTGTTTTCTTTGGAACAAAGGAGACTGAGGGGAGATTTAATTGAGGTATATAAAATTATGACAGGACTCCTTTGCAGAGGGGTCAGTGACCAGTGACCAGGGGGCAAAGATTTAAAGTAATTGGTAGAAGGATTAGACGGGAGCTGAGGAGAAATTTTTTCACCCAGAGGATGGTGGGGGGTCTGGACCTCACTGCCTGAAAGGGTGATAGAGGCAGAAACCCTCAGCTCATTTAAAAAGTACTTGGATGTGCACTTGAAGTCCCGTAACCTACAGGGCTATGGACCAAATACTGGAAAGAGGGATTAAGTTGGATAGCTCTTTCTCAGCCAGCACGGACATGATGGGCCGAATAGCCTCCTTCTGTGCGGTAACTTTTTATGATTCTAGGAGTGAGCCATTCAGCCCCTCGAATCTGTTCCGCCATTCAATTAGATCATGGCTCATCTTTACCTCGATTCCATTTACCTCCCTGCTTTTGAAATATTTGAAATATTTTTATCATATGCGTTTCGATTTTACATTCTAAAGGTGATTTAAAAAGTGTTTGACCCTGAAACCTCCATGCGGAGTTACCATAATACAGAGGATTATATCAATCGAAGCCCTGCTTATTCTCACACATTAGTGATTATCTAAGGTTCATTTGGATCCACGGGTACAATCGCTAGTATTGTGTGTACTTGCACAACACAGTGACCTGCTGCAAACACATAAGCAAATGGACCTTTTAAACTTTCCTGCATAACACTCGATTGCTGCTGTAATGAGTAATCTTTCCTTAAGAAGGGTAGTAAGCAGAACTGAGTGTGACTGGGTCTGCATCAGTGCTCCAGGATTTAGTTTACAGATGTGGCTTCTCTCCCAGTCATTCCGAAAGCCCATTATAGCACTGAAAGTCATGGCACATTAAACAGCATCACAGTGTTCCTTTACTGAGGTCCCATTATACATTACCTCAGACTGTCTGAGAACGCCAATAATGGGAGTTAATGAAATGCAACAGGCACAACAGGAACAAGCAGTACCTCATTGCTCGCTAACAGGTTGTTTTATTAAAACTAAACATTTTAACCAAAGATATTTTCACCACAGGTTGAGAATATTTTTCTTTGTCTCTGATATAATGGGTTTTGACCTGTGTCCCCTTTAAATGAAACCCAGTTTTATTTTAGGGTTTAACTGCAAACTGAATGCAAAAGATAACTGAATAATGAGGCTGACCCTAAATATCAACCACCTCACAACCACAAATATAACGTCCCACTAACCCTGTCTCTTAACTCTTACCCTGAGTGATTCTCAAGTGTAGCAGACTTGTGTAGTATGTGAACTTTCTCAAACTCCACACACAAGACAACACAATATTTATGGTGTAATATTTTGCGAGATAATGGTGGGCTGGCGAGAGTTATTAATTTCATTTTGGGATGGGCTGATCTCCCCCCCCACCCCCCAAAATGTCAGTACCTTATGGAGACGTCTATTGACTCAGTGGTAGCACTCTTGCCTCTGAGTCAGAAGGTCGTGGGTTCAAGCCCCTCTTGAGAGACTTTTGCACACAATCTAGGCTGACACTCCAGTGCGGTACTGAGGGAGTGCTGCACTGTCGGAGGGCCAGTACTGAGTGAGTGCTGCACTATTGGAGGTGCCGTCTTTCAGATGAGATGTTAAACTGAGGCAACGTCTGTCCTCTCAGGTGGATGTAAAAGTTCCCATGACACTATTTCAAAGTAGAGCGGGGGAGTTCCTGCCCAATATTTATCCCTCAACTTCCACCTAAAACATTATCTGGTCATTTATCTCATTGCTGTTTGTGGCACCTTCTGTGCGCAAATTGGCTGCTGCGTTTCCTACATTACAACAGTGACTACACTTCAAAAGTACTTCATTGGCTGTGAAACACTTTGGGAGTCCTGATGTTGTTAAAGGCGCTATATAAATGCAAGTCCTTTCTTTCTTTACTGGGCCCATAAATGACATTGGCATGCAGGGGAGAACATGGAACACTGTTTGGGGAGTGACAATCACCTGTCTGTCCAGGAACGACAGGTGATTGTACCTGCTGAGAGACCCAGCAACTTTCTACCATTTATAGAAGCTTATACCAGGCAAATATAAAGTATTCTTTACAACGAAGTAACGTAGCTGCTAAAATCACATTTCACATTAAGGGTAAGGACAATTTAAGGTAAATTAAGGTAACTCATACTGGTTACAGTCCAGTATTTTGGAAACAATGAGATGTTAGTCGAACAGTTAAGCATTCCACTCCTGCGTTTTTATATAGAAGTGCTGCGTCATGGATTGCAAACGCTCTAAATAATAATCTGAATTTTTACTGTCCTGTGTAACTTTCTGCCTGCCTTCAAGAGGGAGCTGGACCGGTTCTTGACTGGGGCAGAGATCACATCATATAGAAAGTAAGTGTCTTTATAGATAACACTTGGTCCATGTGATCTCCTGGACTGGTCTCGATCGCCCAGAGTATTTTTTCCCTCATTGGTCCTGGCTTTTTTCTCTTTTGCCTCTCCCAGGAGATTACATGTCTGTCGGGGTGGGGGGGGTGGGGTGGGGGAAGGGGGGCTGTGTCCAGTCATGATGCTCCGGCCAACATGAGGTGAGGGGCAGGTTTGATGGACCAGCTGGTCTTTTCCTGCCTGTCGAATTTCGTATGTTCATGTAACAGAATACACAAGCGGTAATGTTCAGAATGTAAAACTCTCTTCTTGGGAGAGGGGGATGGTGCTATTCTGCGGGGGTCTCCGGATCAGGCACAGTAACTGCGGCAGAAGATTTGGTGGCCGATTGGATGAACCTCCGTGGAAATAGACCCTCGTAGACTTTAAATCCCTCCACAGTCTTGCTCCACCCTATCTCTGTAATCTCCTCTATCCCCTCCTGAACACACGGTTCCCCCTCCCCACTCGGGCCTTTTGAGCATTCTTTCCTCCCTTCACCCCGACCATTGGCGGCCATGCCTTCTGCTACCTCCACCCCACTCTCTGGAACCCCTTCTCTAAACCTCTGCCCCCATTTTTAAAGTCCCTCTCTTTGACCAAACGTTCAAACACGCTCTGCTAATCTTTCTTGTCCTGGGTCTGCGCCCCTTTCCTTGAACCTCTCTGTGAAGAGGCTGGAGATGTTTTTTTACCTTAAAGGTGCTCCGTGAATGTAAGTGTTGTCATTAAAAACCGTACACAAGTGGAGGAGACCATATTTCATACATAATGTGGTTTTCACAAGTTCCCCATTGTTTTGATGCCTCATTTAAAAACACAAATTCAATGGAATCTGCCACCATCTATTACTATACTACAAGATTTCTTTAAAATAACACAATTTGATAGGTTGGCGTCTCAAAACTAACAGATTGATTGGTTAATTTCTTTAAAATAACATAATTTGATTAGATTCTTAAAACTTCTGATTGGTTAGTTTGTTAAAACCAATATTACGAACATATGAACAATGACGGACAGGAAAAGACCCTTTGGCCCATCCAGCCTGTCCCACGCAATCGTGATACTTTGTGTATCACAATATACACTCCCCACCCCACGCCACGTGATCTCCTGGGAGAGACAAAAAACCAGATAAAAGCCCAGGCCAATTTGGGGGGCAAATATCTGGGAAATTCCTCTCCGACCCCTGATTGGTTATTTGATTGATTCGTGTCTGAAAATTAAGTTTGACTGGTTGGTGAGTGGACAGTAATTCTGATTGAACCAAGCATCTGAAGATGAGCAAGATGGTAACGCCATTGAAGACAGAAGCTCCCTCTTTAGCATTATTGATGATCACCGAGCACAGGTAAGCTCATAGGAGACATTTAGAATTCATGCCGTCATCTGCATCCCTTATTCCAAGCTCACATCAGGCAACTTGACATGCCCGTGAATTGCCCCTGTCCTCGATAGTTTCATGAACTCCTCAGAGTTCACCCACAAAGGTTAGTTACATAATCGTTTGGTTGTGTAACTAGCAGAGAATCCTCTGCAACAGTGAAGTTCCGGGCTTCAGTTTACACAAAACTACTGCACACTCCAACTGTGGAGTGGCTGGTGAAGATTCAGGCAAAATAAAGGCAGCTCTCAACCACTCGGGATGAATGGATTTGAATGCCAGTATTCCTCACCCTTCATACAGTACCTCTCCTCTTTCCCCTCCCTAGAGTTTGAACATGCCATTCCTTCACTAGTGAAACTCATGCTGCAGAACCTCAGAAACAATGCTGCTTTTAACACTCATTCCAGACTGTACATGGTTGTGGTTGGTTCATGCATTGTAAGATCAAACACAAAGCACTCTGATCGGAGAACAAATGCTGATAGCCCATAATGCTCAAGATCAAACATTTATAATACGCAGGCACACTGACCACAAGCTGTCAGGCCTGTGTGCCTGATTTATTTCTCTATTCAGTAAAAACTGATTTATATCAGTGCTTGTCAAAGTAACAAATTGAATATTGTACACAGACAAGAAACATAATAATAACAATAAACTAGGCAGTAGCACACTGACCTTACTGTATTGCCACAGCTAGAATTAGCTTTTGAATGTGAGTTGCACAGCAAGTTTCAAGCACTGTTAGATTACTTAGAGCCAGCTGCTTGTGCTGCTGCTGTAAAGAGTATATTAGATCAATGCCACTAGAAGCATATAGACTGGTACAAAAGTTAGTCAATCGCAGGACTCCCTTGGCTGCACTGATGTTACTCAAACAACCTCAAGGTGCTGTTAGGGCTCAGGTGCATTGGAAATTTCTTCGCATTTTGTGTTAGAAGTGAGTGAGAAGGGGTGGGGCAGGGGGCAACATGTGCAGGAATAAACAAAAGGATTGGACACACAGGGCAATGAGACACAGTCAGAGATGAGATACATGTAGAAAGCGGGTTGCAGCTGCAATTCTGCCCTCTTGTGGCCAGGTTAGGTTACAAGCGCTGTCTGCTGCTCCAGGCAGAATGGATAGAGGCAAAGCCAATAGGTTTCCTGTTAACCAGCAGAGAAAGCATTCAAGCAACAGAAGATAGTGTCTGAAGAGTATATAAAGCACTGCGTTACTGCAAAACCCATTAACTAGCTTCATTTAAAGTCTAGGATCAAAGAAGATGATGGAAGCTGGTGAGAAGGGAGGTCATCTGGCAGGATGTTCAATATGGATAGCTGTCTCCCAATGTGAACAGCTGTCGCCCACTGTGAACAGCTGTCTACCCAAGGTGAACAGCTGTCTACGCAAGGTGAACAGCTGTCTACGCAAGGTGAACAGCTGTCTACCCAAGGTGAACAGCTGTCTACCCAAGGTGAACAGCTGTCTACCCAAGGTGAACAGCTGTCTCCCAACGTGAACAACTGGAATGAAGTTAAAACTGCACTTTGCATCTGGAACCAGGATTCCATACCATCCAATATTCTGGAGAGATATAAATGCACAATTCATTTGGTAAAAAGCAGTTTGAGAACATTTTGGAAACCTGTTAAATGCAAACCTCTAAAGCAACAAGAGGAGAGAGTTATGCATTTAATATTTGGAATCGTCATACAGGCTTTTTTAAAATTTTAGTATATTAATGCCCGCTGTTTGATTCTGAGTGAAAGTGTGTTAAACAACAGTCAGATCCTGCTGTCAAATTAACACAAAGATGGGTCTGAATCTGAAGGAATTTTGCACTTTTTAAAGTGGATTGTGCACAGGTTATGCCAATCCTTCCTCCTCAGTGTTTAGCACGCTGGATCCTTTCTAGACATTTCCATCATCCTCTCCGAGCTCTAGAGGTAAATTGTAGAAACCAGGAGAACAAAGGTACCTGCTGTGTGGGCTGCTGACAGAGGCTCCAGGCTGGGAGAGGCTACATTTGCCTCGTGGCTGTTTGGAATGAACGAAGGGGTAAAGAAAGAGAATGTTCAGTCCAGGCAAATAAAGACAAAGCTACTGATGACAGAACACAAAAAAGTGCAGCAAAAAATCAGATGAGGCGACTAATATCCATGACAACAAGGAAACTGGCTCTTCCTGCTGTCTTCAGTGAGCTGGTTAACTACAGTGTCCTTTTCTATGTGTTTATTGATGGAGTCGACTTTGTTATTGGAAGGATTTTACTGAGGGAAGTGTGCATACAGTAACGTTTATATTATCTAGTGTTTGTTTAGTCCAGAAAACTGATGTGGTTTCCTTAATCCTTCTTTCATGTCTCCTGAATCCTCCCCACCCGCCCATACTGAAAAGGTCAGCTCCTCACACGGAATGATCACTGAGTGACCAGGTGCAGGTACCCTGGTCACTTTTCCCCCTCCCTAATCCACAAGTGCTGAAACCAGTTATGGCCCCTCTACCATAGCCTTGGCTCAGATCAGCTAGCTCAGCACAGGCAGATGATCGAAGCCTGAGCCCCTCCTAGCCTGTGCGTCGTCGCTAGTAACAGTCTCCAGTCACGGTGGAGGGGAGAGGTCCAGGGACAGGGACAGGGAGGGCCCTCCCGGGACAGGGACAGGGCTCTCGGGACGGGGATAGGGTTCCCGGGACAGGGGCAGAGACAGGGCTCCCGGGACGGGGCTCCCGGGACAGGGGGAGGGCTCCCGGGACAGGGGGAGGGCTCCCGGGACAGGGGGAGGGCTCCCGGGACAGGGGGAGGGCTCCCGGGACAGGGGGAGGGCACCAGGAACAGGGACAGAGTTCCCGGGACAGGGACAGGGAGAGGGCTCCCGGGACAGGGGGAGGGCTCCCGGGACGGGGCTCCCGGGATAGGGACAGAGGCAGGGCTCCTGGGACAGGACTCCTGGGGCAGGGACAGGGCTCCCGGGACCGGGCTCTCGGGACAGGGACAGAGCTCCGGGACAGGGACAGGGCTCCCGGGACAAGGGGAGGGCTCCCGGGACAGGGGGAGGGCACCCAGGACAGGGTGGGGGCTCCCGGGACAGGGGGAGGGCACCCGGGACAGGGACAGGGCTCCCGGGATAAGGACAGTGCTCCCAAAATAGGGACAGCACTCCCAAGGTAGGGACAGCACCAATGCTCTGAATGAGACTGCATGCTAAGTGGGAAATGATGGAGAGCTAAGAGTCTTGCAACTGAAAGTGAGGGTGCCGAGACTTGTGTGCTGGAGGCCCCTTAGAACTGACAATAAGGAAACACTTTCATCCCCTCACTCTGGACTTAGGCACTCCCGGTGGCAGGATACTATCAAGGAGAAGGATGGAGTGTGTACCGTGCACTCATGTCTGACGTGGGCCGGGCTGAGACTGCTTGAAACTACTTAACTCCAAGATCCCCAGCAACGTCCATCTGAGGGCAGCCTGATGCCACATCACACTCTATGTTCTCAATCCTCAACTACAACGCCAGGAAGAGATAGGCAAGAGGAGCCCGGGGGCTGCTCAATTACAGTCGAACCAATTCCTGCCTCCACCCAACTAGGGTACGCTGGCTGATATCTCCCCTCCTCTTCATACACACACACCAGCCTCTCCACCTCTCTCTCCTCCTTTAACATGCTGCTTAAAACCTACCTTTTTCACTAAGCTTTTGCTTGCCTGTCCTAATATCTCATGTGACTCGGTGTCAAATTTTGTCTGATAACGCTCCTGTGAAGCGCTTTGGGATGTTTTACTACATTAAAGGCGCTATATAAATGCAAGTTGTTGTTGTTGATGTTGTAATGATCCAGGGGTCAAATGTGCTGCCCCTACAACAACCGCATGCCTCTGTCCCCACACACTAGCTGAGATCAAAGAATATCAGGGATCGAACATGGGATATTCCTGGTCTGGGTGACTCACTATCACACAAGACACAGTAGTAAATGAGTGGGTGATGACTAAGATATTCTTGTTTAACTCTTTCATTTGACACTACACTAAGTTATATATTGTAGTGCAAATTATTCACAATGTAATCATGCATTTGGTTTAGAATTGGTTAAAAATATATTGATTGTAATGCTGTGGGGTGTCGAATGAGAATGAAATGTTAGTTTTATGTGCGTGTGTTAGCACTCCGTGCCTTGTGAGTTTGAACTGCGATGGAAAGCCAGTATTCCTTTAGAAAAGCTACCACTAGTGAATGGAGAAAAATCAATTCAAAGAACTAGAGCGGATCAACAGACAGAAATATTGGAACAAACAATAAACATACCGCTCAGAACTCAGAAAAATTGAATTAAAAAAGAACAAACAGTCAAAAGAAACTTTTAACCAAAGTAAAATTTACGATTTTTCTCGATTCCATGCATGGGGGAGGGTTGGGGGGGGAGGGGAAGGGGGGGTAAGCAGGAGGGAGCATGAAGGGGTGCAAGGGTTGTACTTCCTGTTCAGGGGGCTCTTTGTATGATATCATGGCACCAGCTGTCAGATGCAAGGGTTAAATACTTGTTACCGCCCTACCATGTTGGTTATAGAGATTGGTGAAGGTGAATTACCAGTCTGGGTCGAATGGGCATATTTCCACTGGACACAGGACTGAGGGAGCCCGATGTGTCCAAATCATCTGCCGAAGACCATGACACCAGGTCCTGAAAGGAAGAAGAGATCCTTAAACCAGCTCTTAAATCAGTTCTTAAACCAGCTCGCCAAAAGCGGCACCAATGACACAACAAGAACTTACGTCGTTGGAAGAAAAACAACTGCAAGAATTAAGAATTACATGCCAGGGTTTTTTTTTACTTGTGTGCTCGCCAGACTGAAGTGAATGGAGAGGGGGAATCACAAGCATGGACAGAAGTAAAAACCCCAGGCCATACCATCTTATATTTAATTCTAAACCTTGCAGCTACCAAATCCTTAAAATTAAATGTAATTTGTGTTCGAGGTAATTTGCAATTGCAATTAATTAACATTTAGTACACATAGCAAGGTTATTATGATTTTACCAAGATATTTAATTGTATTCTGTAGCCTTGTGCTTATTGGTTAATACAACTCCCATTGAGCGGGATGGCAGGAAACAGCAGCTCCCCACTGGGGCACATCCTATGTATAACCTGCTTAGTATTTCTGCCATGAATACAACGGTTTTGAGTCCACATTCATTCCCCTTCATGTTTATTGGCTAGGAGACCAATCTGGATTTGATTAGATGGAGCTCCACCTCAAAATCATTTGAAGTCTTATCGAGTGCCCGGGGTTTCAAACCAGTATCCCCAGATCCTGGGGAGTCCCCCTCATGTGACTGTCTATGGTCAGGAACCTAGGAGAAATGGCGCAATCAGCTCTTTACATAATTTCCCCAGGGTTTCTGCTGATCTTATGGTGGGAGATTCCACCCGCACAGTGTAAATTGTGCGTGATGGCCCAAAGTGACTCTGAGGTGAAGTGGAGTGAGAGTACCTCCACAGGAAATCGCACTCCACTGTGATGTCAGGTCCCCGATCCGGATTCAGGCTGCACTTACATTGGAACTGCAGAGTCAGTGAAAGCGGAAGCACTCTGCAACAATACAGTTAGAGTGTGAATGGACCCTGACTAACCCAACATGTCCCCTTAAAATGTGAGCATCGTCATGAAGAGAGGTTGGAATGTTTTTGCTTTTGTTTACAAACAAGAAATTAGAACAGACAGATTGTGGAGAAAGGCATCACTATGTAACTTCTAGGAAATATCATTGTAACACAAAAGACTCAACCCAGGAGAAAGTTACCCAGACTTTTTCATGAAGATGGTTTTGTCTTCACTTTTACACATTATGGACTGATTCTAATGACGTACCATTTGACTGCCACAGATGTCCAAGAGTCTCTCCAACTCCTTCAGGTCTTGGGTGACCTCTTTCAGAAGCAGCTTGAGGCGGTTGCCAATGACGTGAACCTTCTCCTTTGCTTCGAGACAATCCCTGCCCTCCGCATTTACCAGCAGTTGACTGGACATGTCCTGCAGTGATGCCACTTTCAGCTGGGACTCCAGCAGCTCACGTCTGATTTGCTAATTCAATACACAAATTAACAGAACTCACGTTGGGATTACAACTCCACCATTAGGGGATGCGCTACACAATCACAACAATCATCTTCCTTATTATCAATTATTTTACCATTATCAAATGCTTGGAATCAAACAGTAAGCCATTAACATATATTAACTCACTTAGCATCCATTTATTTCGGTCAGTGGTAGCACTCTTGCCTCTGAGTCAGAAGGTCGTGGGTTTAGAGACTTGAGCCTATAATCCAGACCCCATGATACTATTCAAAGAAGAGCGGGGGAGTTCTCCCTGGTTTCCTGGCTAACATTTATCCCTTAACCAACATCACAATGCCAGATGATCTGGTCATTTATCTCATTGCTGTTTGTGGGATCTTGCTATGTGCAAATTGGCTGCTGGGTTTCCTACATTACAACAGTGATTACACTTCAAAAGTACTTCATTAGCTGTAAAGCGCTTTGGGACATCCTGAGGTCATAAACGGCATTATATAAGTGCAAGTCTTGCTTTCTTTCTTTTAAAACTGTTGGGGAAAGGACAAACTTTAACTGAGGACTCATGACTGAAGATTTCACACCTGGGATTTCTCCAATATTGACGGCTTTGTGTGTCAACCGGAAGTGCACTGACCTCAGCGAGCCAATTCAGAGGTGCAGCAAATGACCATGAAAGTGGCATTGGTGACCTTCCAAATCAGCAATTCTACGGGAAATCAAGTTAAAAATTAATTGAATTTTTAAAATGGTTGTGAAGACCTACGTATTACACACTACATCGTATTATAATATAGAGAAGATCACAGTGGTTATAAATAGCACACATTTTAGGTGCGTCAAGACTGCTTACAGTTACAATAAAAGAAAACTAAAGGTCCACAACGGGGCCATTGATAGACACAGACAGAGGGTCGGGTTAGCATCTCTCTGGATGGATGAGCTAAAATGGCCTGGTTAGGGCTCAGACAGCATGTGGGAGGGTTCTGCCCCGGGTCCAACCTTCACATTTATTGGCTAGGAGACCAATCTAGATTTGTTTAGCTGGAGCTCCACCTCAGAACATACATCAGGAAGATGCGGGTCAGATATTAGCTATTAAACAAAGAAAGCACTCCCATTTAATAGCACCTTTCGCAACCTCAGGACGTCCTAAAGTGCTTTACAGCCAATTAACTACTTTTGCGGTGTAGTCACTGCTGTAACATACGCAAATGTGGCAGCCAATTTGAGCACAGCAAGATCCCACAAACAGCAAAAGAGATAAAACACCAGATAATCTGTTTTATTGGTTGAGAGATAAATATTGGCCTGGACACCGGGGAGAAACTTCCCTGCTTTTCTTCAAATAGTACCATGGGATCTTGAACATCCATTTGAACAGGCGGATGGACCTTGGTTTAACATCTCATCTGAAAGACAGCACCTCCGACAGTGCAGCATTCCTTCAGTACTGCACTGGAATGTCAGCCTGGATTTTGTGCTCAAGTCTTTCAGTGCTATACATTTATATTTAATGACTAAAAGCGGTGTCTGGTTTGCACTATAATTAAGTTACTAACTAGTACCAATTGTTAAATGGTAACACACCCAAATTACTTCACAAGTTCAAACTATAATGGCAGGAGGTCAGAGTGATAAAGATGATGGATTGTACTGACGTAGATGCAGCACATAGTGCTGGCAGGAAGTAGGTAGGAGACATTGAAAAACAGTCACTTTGTTGTCTGTGGCAGTAAAGCCGACTCACCCATAACAGAAAAAAACAATCCTGATTTATAGAATTAACACCTGTTAGAGGCTGAAGGCAGTGAAGTAAATGTTAAACCATCCCATAGAAACTGGACTTCCCTCCCACCCACTCCCCTCCCTCCCTCCCTCCTACCCTCCCTCCCTCCTACCCTTCCTCCCTCCCTCCCTCCTACCCTTCCTCCCTCCCTCCTACCCTTACTCTCTCCCTCCCTCCCTCCTACCCTTACTCCCTCCCTCCTACCCATCACTCCCTCCCTCTTACCCAACACCCCTTCCCTCCCACCCTTCCCCCTTTCCTCCTACGCTTCACTCACCCTCCCTCCTACACATCACCCCTCCCTCCTACCCTTACTCTCTCCCTCCCTCCTACCCTTACTCCCTTCCCTTCTTCCTACACATCACCCCCTCCCCTACCCTTTACTCACCCTCCCTCTTACCCATCACTCCCTCCCTCTTACCCATCACTCCCTCCCTCTCACCCATCACTCCCTCCCTCCTACCCAACACCCCCTCCCTCCTACCCTTACTCTCTCCCTCCTACCCTTACTCCCTTCTTCCTACCCATCACCCCCTCCCCTACCCTTCACTCATCCTCCCTCCTACCCAACACCCCCTCCCTCCTACCCTTCCCTCCTACGCTTCACTCACCCTCCCTCCTACACATCGCCCCTCCCTCCTACCCTTCACCCCCTTCCTCCTACCCTTCACCCCCTCCCTCCTACCCTTACTCTCTCCCTCCCTCCTACCCTTACTCCCTTCTTCCCTTCTTCCTACCCATCACCCCCTCCCCTACCCTTTACTCACCCTCCCTCTTACCCATCACCTCCTCCCTCCTACACATCACCCCCTCCCTCCTACCCTTCACTCACCCTCCCTTATACTCTTCACTCACCCTCCCTCCTACCCTTCACTCACCCTCCCTCTTGTGTATACTAGGCCTGTATTCTCTAGAGTTTAGAAGAATGAGAGGTGATCTCATTAAAACATACAAAATTCTTACAGGGCTCGACAGGGTAGATGCAGGGAGGATGTTTCCCCTGGCTGGGGAGTCTAGAACCAGGGGTCACAGTCTCAGAATAAGGGGTAGGCCATTTAGGACTGAGATGAGGAGAAATTTCTTCACTCGGAGGGTGATGAATCTTTGGAATTCTCTACCTCAGAGGGCTGTGGAGACTCAGACATTGAGTACATTCAAAACAAAGATCGATAGATTTCTAGATATTAAAGGCATCAAGGGATATGGGGACAGTGCAGGAAAATGGAGTTGAGGTTAGAAGATCAGCCATGATCTTGTTGAATGGAGGAGCAGGCTCGAGGGGCCAGATGGCCTACTCCTGTTCTTATTTCTTATGTTCTTATGTTCTCCCCTACCCTTCACTTAACCTCCCTCATACTCTTCACACCCTCCCTCCTACCCATCACCCCCTTCCTTATCCTTCACCCCTTCCCTCCTACCCTTAACCCCCTCCCCCACCCTTCACTCCCTCCCCTACCCTTCACTCACCCCTCCCCCACCCTTCACTTACCCTCCCTCCCACCTGCATTCCCTCCCCCACCCTTCACCCCTCCCCCACCCTTCACCTACCCTCCCTCCCACCCTTCACTCCCTCCCCCAGACTTCACTCACCCTCCCTCCTACCCTTCACTCCCTCCCCTACCCTTCACTCACCCTCCCTCCTTCCCTTGGCTCACCCTCCCTCCTACCTTTCACTGCTTAATGGGAACACCAGTTGGAGTCGGGCATGGAGACCTGTGCGACTTTTCTTTTATTCGTTCATGGGATGTGGGCGTTGCTGGTGAGGCCAGCATTTATTGCCCATCCCTAATTGCCCTTGAGAAGGTGGTGGTGAGCCGCCTTCTTGAACCGCTGCAGTCCGTGTGGTGAAGGTTCTCCTACAGTGCTGTTAGGAAGGGAGTTCCAGGATTTTGACCCAGCAACGATGAAGGAACGGTGATATATTTCCAAGTCGGGATGGTGTGTGACTTGGAGGGGAACGTGCAGGTGGTGTTGTTCCCATGTGCCTGCTGCCCTTGTCCTTCTAGGTGGTAGAGGTCGCGGGTTTGGGAGGTGCTGTCGAAGAAGCCTTGGCGAGTTGCTGCAGTGCATCCTGTGGATGGTACACACTGCAGCCACAGTGCGCTGGTGGTGAAGGGAGTGAATGTTTAGGGTGGTGGATGGGGTGCCAATCAAGCGGGCTGCTTTGTCCTGGATGGTGTTGAGCTTCTCGAGTGTTGTTGGAGCTGCACTCATCCGGGCAAGTGGAGAGTATTCATCACACTCCTGACTTGTGCCTTGTAGATGGTGGAAAGTCTTTGTGGAGTCAGGAGGTGAGTCACTCACCACAGAATACCCAGCCTCTGACCTGCTCTTGTTGCCACAGTATTTATGTGGCTGGTCCAGTTGAGTTTCTGGTCAATGGTGACCCCCAGGATGTTGATGGTGGGGGAGTCGGCGATGGTAATGCAGTTGAATGTTAAGGGGAGGTGGTTAGACTCTCTCTTGTTGGAGACGGTCATTGTCTGGCACTTGCCTGGTGCGAATGTTACTTGCCACTTATCAGCCCAAGCCTGGATGTTGTCCAGGTCTTGCTGCATGCGGGCACGGACTGCTTCATTATCTGAGGGGTTGCGAATGGAACTGAACACTGTGCAATCATCAGCGAACAGCCCCATTTCTGTCAAACAAAACTCCACACTGAGGGATAACCTTTATGAGACAGAGAGAGAAAATCAGAAAGATAAAGAGAAAGAGCAAGAGAGAAAGATAAAGAGAGAGAGAAAGAGAAAGAAAGAGAAAGATAGAGAGAGGATGAAAGAAAGATAGAGGGGAAAGGAAGAAATAAAGATGAAGAAAAAAGAAAGTAAGGGGTAGGGAGAGAGAAAGAACAAGTAAGAAAGGCAGTTGGAGAGAGCAAGAGAAAGACAGAGAGACAGAGAGAGAGAAAGAAAGATAGACAAAGAGGAATAGAGGAAGAGTTGGAGAGAAAGCATGAACAACATACAAAGAGACTGAAACTGCAAGAGTCAGTGCAACATTGAAGAGTTAGGAAGAAATAGCACGGAATATGACAGACTGAGACTGAGCTGGTGTCTGAGTGAGACGATTCTCAGCATCTTTCTCACTTTATTCAGTTTCTCATACTGTGAGCCACAGCGCCATCTAGTGTGCATCTGATGAAGCTCACAGCTTGGTCGAGAGAGTGAATTTCTAATTTAAAAACAGGCTCTGCCAATGATCGACAGACTGGAATATTCCAGGTTTGATCCCCGGTCAATGCCAGGTTAGCTGATCTCGGCTGGACTGCTGCAGATAGCCACAGTGCCCCAGGGTTAGAGAGAAGGCGGTTTGGGAGAGCAATAAAAGAGCGAAAGAGCTCAGCTGGGATCCCACTCCTGATCGCTATCAGGGGACCTCTCCTGGAAACGGGGATGTGTAAACATCGGGTGGGGACAGAATTGGGATTGGCTGTGTTACATGGGAAGTGATTAAAAAAATTAGGTTATAAAAATGAATACAGCCTAATGCTGCTTCATTGCTGGGCGTGTGTGGGATATTTAGCACTATTCATTTCGTGTTTCAGTTTTGCTGCTGAACGTCAGCCCTTGTGGGAAGGTGAAAAGAGGCCAAATTTTAGGAAGTAGCCTTATCGTCCCTCCTTGGCCTTATCCTCCCTCCTTGGCCTTATCCTCCCGCCTTGGCCTTATCCTCCCTCCTTGGCCTTATCGTCCCTCCTTGGCCTTATCCTCCCTCCTTGGCCTTATCCTCCCTCCTTGGCCTTATCGTCCCTCCTTGGCCTTATCCTCCCTCCTTGGCCTTATCCTCCCTCCTTGGCCTTATCCTCCCTCCTTGGCCTTATCCTCCCTCCTTGGCCTTATCCAACCTCCTTGGCCTTATCCTCCCTCCTTGGCCTTATCCTCCCTCCTTGGCCTTATCCTCCCTCCTTGGCCTTATCCTCCCTCCTTGGCCTTATCCTCCCTCCTTGGCCTTATCCTCCCTCCTTGGCCTTATCCTCCCTCCTTGGCCTTATCGTCCCTCCTTGGCCTTATCGTCCCTCCTTGGCCTTATCCTCCCTCCTTGGCCTTATCCTCCCTCCTTGGCCTTATCCTCCCTCCTTGGCCTTATCGTCCCTCCTTGGCCTTATCGTCCCTCCTTGGCCTTATCGTCCCTCCTTGGCCTTATCCTCCCGCCTTGGCCTTATCCTCCCGCCTTGGCCTTATCCTCCCGCCTTGGCCTTATCCTCCCTCCTTGGCCTTATCGTCCCTCCTTGGCCTTATCCTCCCGCCTTGGCCTTATCCTCCCGCCTTGGCCTTATCGTCCCTCCTTGGCCTTATCCTCCCGCCTTAACATCATCCATCCCAGTGGCACCAGACACAACTGAATTAAATTGATCTAATGAGAACAATGACACAAGACAGAAATAAAGAACAGAGAACCAGATTCCAACGTAGCTCTCACCATCAGTGTCTTGTGATGGTCTTGCAGGGTGTCTGGATCCAGATTTGGGTCAATGGGGAGAATTTCATTCCTCCTTCTGTCTATATTCTCCAGCCAGAGCAGTAGGCCGTGGCTCATCTCATGGAAATCCTACAGATACAAAAAGGGAAAGTTAACATCAGATGCATTACAATAGACCCGCCAATTCCAACCGCCAGGAAACCTGCTTAGAAATAACATCAGCTACCTGCCATCTTGGTGTCAGCCTCAGGTCAGCAGTAGTACTCACACCCGTATCAGAAGGTTGTGGGTTCAAGTCCCACTCCAGAGACCTGAGCCCATAATCTGATTTGACACTCCCTGCGCAGTACTGAGGGAGTGCTGCACTGTCAGACGTGCCATCATTCGGATGAAACGTTAAATCGAGACCCCGTCTGTCCTCTCAGGTGGATGTAAAGGATCCCACAGCAATATTTGAAGAAGAATAGGGGAGTTCTCCCAGTGTCCTGGGGCCAATATTTATCCCTCAATCAACATCATTAGAACAGATGATTTGGTCATTTATTTCATTGCTGTTTGGGGGACCTTGCTGTGCACAACTTGGGTGCCGTGTTTTCCTACATTACAACGATAACTACATTTCAAAAGTACTTTATTGGCTGTAAGGCACTTTGGGACGTCCTGAGGTCGTGAAAGGCTCTATAGAAATGCAAATTCTTTCTTTCTTTAATAGTAGAGTACAAGACACAAGGGACTAATGACCTACAGCTGCTCAGAGTTCTCACAACCCTTGTCCAAACGTTAGGACAGTCTCTTTGAAGAAAGTCTGAAGAACCTGTATAGTGAGTGTTAATAATCCAATCTTCTGCCCCTCCTTGGTATCAGAGAGATGTCTCTGTTGGGTTAAATAAACTTGTTTGATACTCTAATGAACACACACCTTATTTTGGTCCAAGACCCTTGTCTAGTTTAAATCAGATCATATACAGCTTTGCTGAAGAGCTCTGTGGGGAGGCCCACAAATAATACTCACATGACACTGCATAAGGGCATCCTGAAGGGTGCTACGCCAATCCTCCAGCAGGCTGCTCACTCGGTCCCACCGCTTGTTCATCTGACTCAAGCGTTCCTGGAGCTCCTGTGCATCACTAGTGTCGGACTGGGTGAACTCGGCACTGCACAGGTTTATGGACAAGATGATGGCTTTGCGGTTGTCGACTGCCTTTTGTAACTCCTGAAACAGATACAAGGAAACAACCTGAAGTGGCCACGTTCCATCTCAAGAGCAGGTGGCTGAGCCACCATCTTCATCACTCTACTGAATGAACAAAGGATGAAAGCATCCCATAGTCCAATCTTCTTCCATTAGCTCGAGACTTTATCAAGACTAGTAATGGCTAGGAGAGTGAATTAATATTTATGTAATATATATCTATTATATATTATACATTTTACATCTGCACATACTTCCTGTGTCAACGTTCACCATTGAAATTTCATATGTCAACATTTATAACGGAAACTGCCTATGTAAACTTGTCACATTGTAATTACACCCTCCTGCCAGAAGTGGTGCTGAGAGCTTCAGTTTTGTATTCCCCAGCTCCACAGCCTGCACTGCACAGAAATGCCTGAGTTCCAAACAACTCCAATTCTCTGCTTCCCAAATTCAAGACTCTTCTTAAAACCCATCCCTTTGTCCAAGCTCTTGGTCACCCTTCTCAATATTGCCTCCTATGGCTCGGCGTCCATTTTTTCCTATTACGCCTCTGAGAAGCGTCTTGGGATGTTTTTCTACATTAAAGCTGCTAAATAAATGCAAATTGTTATTGAGTTTAAAATGGGGACTGAACGGTGTCTGAACATGATGGAAACGGCCAATGTGAATGTGTCACTCCACAATTACATCTCCATGCCACTGGTGGCGCTGCAGTACCTCAGTTTTGCATCTCTCAGGAACGTCCACCCTCCAACTAATCCAAATTACCGTAAACAAGATGAAACTCAAGGAAAAGTGCCGAGAAAATAAACCCCTTGCTTTCTGATCAATGAGTCATAATTAAAACAATCAACTGACTTACCGAGCACTGAACCTATTTTGAAGTGATCAGTATTTTGAAGTGGTTTGTGTACAAACTTGATCCAATCGCTAACCTTGTCTTAAAGATGATGTGGCACTTCAAATATTTCCATTATTAATATTCAATGTCAATTTACTGAAGTGTGAAATATTTGTGCTGTTTGGACTGTTGAATATATTTACCATTTTCTGTATACACCTTTTGGCGAAAAGTACTTTACTCAACAGTACAAATCTGTGGCCGTGTCTATTTAAAGATAAAAGTGTAATGGCACTTTGATTCTGGCCTAAATCCATGGGAACTCCAGATGACTCTGCAGTTTCAAGCCCTAAGTATGTCAGTGATGAGAAGCTGTGACAGAAGTGACTGATCACATTGGTACCTACTCATTCACATGGTGAACAGAGCTGGACTGCAACAGGGGCATTCCTCTTCACACCATGCAATAAACTTACTGCCATCTGTGACATTAACGGGTCCATTTGTTATATTGAATGTTTTTTTTAAAATTAAGTCAACACGACACGGTCTGCTGCTAACAGGCTTGCTACCTGGATGGCACTTAGGCTGCTAGGTCAACGCCAGGTCAAACCAAGCAATCTAATTGGGTAAATTCACCAACCCAGCAGGAGGACCATGTGACGGAGATAAGACCACAACACGGGGTAGTGTCAATTCTCCATCCCGCTCTTCCTTCCAGTTTGGTCCCCACTCCGAGTGCAAGACCAGTGAATCTACCCGAAGGACCAGACCCCTGTTAAGACTTGTGCCTGTCATTAGATTCAAGCACATATCACCCCCTCCAGTAAACGTATTGAGCTGCACGATGCACTCCCAAATAAGTCAATTATGTCATTTCCTAAACTCAGCTTTCACATCTCCAGGCGGATTCACAGTGTTCATGGGTGTGCCGATTTCTACACCTGAGCTCCCAATTCATGGGGATTGTGCCGATTTTTACACCTGAAATCCTGATTCACGGGGAGTGTGCCGATTTGTACACCTGAAATCCTGATTCATGGGGAGTGTGCCGATTTCTATACCTGAAATCCCAATTCATGGGGAGTGTGCCGATTTCTATACCTGAAATCCTGATTCACGGGGAGTGTGCCGATTTGTACACCTGAAATCCTGATTCCTGGGGAGTGTGCCGATTTGAACAGCTGAAATCCTGATTCACGGGGAGTGTGCCGATTTCTACACCTGAAATCCTGATTCACGGGGAGTGTGCCGATTTCGACAACTGAAATCCTGATTCATGGGGATTGTGCCGATTTCTACATCTGAAATCCTGATTCATGGGAAGTGTGCCGATTTGTACACCTTAAACCTCGATTCATGGGGAGTGTGCTGATTTCTAAACCCAAAATTTCGCTAAATGAAATCTACCCCTGCATTTCAATTATGTAATAATAAAATGCAGAACTCGAACCACCGCACTGCTCTAACCACCGCACACCTCTAACCACCGCACACCTCTAACCACCGCACACCTCTAACCACCGCACTGCTCTAACCACCGCACACCTCTAACCACCGCACACCTCTAACCACCGCACTGCTCTAACCACCGCACACCTCTAACCACCGCACACCTCTAACCACCGCACTGCTCTAACCACCGCACTGCTCTAACCACCGCACTGCTCTAACCACCGCACACCTCTAACCACCGCACTGCTCGAATTACCGCACGGCTCTAACCACCGCACACCTCTAACCACCGCACTGCTCTAACCACCGCACACCTCTAACCACCGCACACCTCTAACCACCGCACACCTCTAACCACCGCACTGCTCTAACCACCGCACACCTCTAACCACCGCACACCTCTAACCACCGCACACCTCTAACCACCGCACTGCTCTAACCACCGCACACCTCTAATCACCGCACACCTCTAACCACCGCACACCTCTAACCACCGCACTGCTCTAACCACCGCACACCTCTAATCACCGCACACCTCTAACCACCGCACACCTCTAACCACCGCACTGCTCTAACCACCGCACACCTCTAACCACCGCACTGCTCTAACCACCGCACACCTCTAACCACCGCACTGCTCTAATTACCGCACGGCTCTAACCACCGCACACCTCTAACCACCGCACACCTCTAACCACCGCACTGCTCTAACCACCGCACACCTCTAACCACCGCACTGCTCCAACCACCGCACACCTCTAACCACCGCACACCTCTAACCACCGCACACCTCTAACCACCGCACTGCTCTAACCACCGCACTGCTCTAACCACCGCACACCTCTAACCACCGCACACCTCTAACCACCGCACACCTCTAACCACCGCACTGCTCTAACCACCGCACACCTCTAACCACCGCACTGCTCTAACCACCGCACACCTCTAACCACCGCACACCTCTAACCACCGCACACCTCTAACCACCGCACTGCTCTAACCACCGCACTGCTCTAACCACCGCACACCTCTAACCACCGCACACCTCTAACCACCGCACACCTCTAACCACCGCACACCTCTAACCACCGCACTGCTCTAACCACCGCACACCTCTAACCACCGCACTGCTCTAACCACCGCACACCTCTAATCACCGCACACCTCTAACCACCGCACACCTCTAACCACCGCACTGCTCTAACCACCGCACACCTCTAACCACCGCACTGCTCTAACCACCGCACACCTCTAACCACCGCACTGCTCTAATTACCGCACGGCTCTAACCACCGCACACCTCTAATCACCGCACACCTCTAACCACCGCACTGCTCTAACCACCGCACACCTCTAACCACCGCACTGCTCTAACCACCGCACTGCTCTAACCACCGCACACCTCTAACCACCGCACACCTCTAACCACCGCACACCTCTAACCACCGCACTGCTCTAACCACCGCACACCTCTAATCACCGCACACCTCTAACCACCGCACACCTCTAACCACCGCACAGCTCTAACCACCGCACACCTCTAACCACCGCACAGCTCTAACCACCGCACTGCTCTAACCACCGCACACCTCTAACCACCGCACACCTCTAACCACCGCACTGCTCTAACCACCGCACACCTCTAATCACCGCACACCTCTAACCACCGCACACCTCTAACCACCGCACTGCTCTAACCACCGCACACCTCTAACCACCGCACAGCTCTAACCACCGCACAGCTCTAACCACCGCACACCTCTAACCACCGCACACCTCTAACCACCGCACACCTCTAATCACCGCACACCTCTAACCACCGCACTGCTCTAACCACCGCACACCTCTAACCACCGCACGGCTCTAATCACCGCACACCTCTAACCACCGCACACCTCTAACCACCGCACTGCTCTAACCACCGCACACCTCTAACCACCGCACACCTCTAACCACCGCACTGCTCTAACCACCGCACACCTCTAACCACCGCACACCTCTAACCACCGCACACCTCTAACCACCGCACACCTCTAACCACCGCACTGCTCTAACCACCGCACACCTCTAATCACCGCACACCTCTAACCACCGCACACCTCTAACCACCGCACACCTCTAACCACCGCACACCTCTAACCACCGCACACCTCTAACCACCGCACACCTCTAACCACCGCACACCTCTAACCACCGCACACCTCTAACCACCGCACACCTCTAACCACCGCACGGCTCTAATCACCGCACACCTCTAACCACCGCACACCTCTAACCACCGCACACCTCTAATCACCGCACACCTCTAACCACCGCACACCTCTAACCACCGCACACCTCTAACCACCGCACGGCTCTAATCACCGCACACCTCTAACCACCGCACACCTCTAACCACCGCACACCTCTAATCACCGCACACCTCTAACCACCGCACACCTCTAACCACCGCACACCTCTAACCACCGCACACCTCTAATCACCGCACACCTCTAACCACCGCACACCTCTAACCACCGCACACCTCTAATCACCGCACACCTCTAACCACCGCACGGCTCTAATCACCGCACACCTCTAATCACCGCACAGCTCTAATCACCGCACTGCTCTAACCACCGCACACCTCGAACCACCGCACACCTCTAACCACCGCACGGCTCTAACCACCGCACACCTCGAACCACCGCACACCTCTAACCACCGCACGGCTCTAACCACCGCACACCTCCAACCACCGCACACCTCTAACCACCGCACACCTCTAATCACCGCACTGCTCTAATCACCGCACTGCTCTAACCACCGCACACCTCTAACCACCGCACACCTCTAACCACCGCACACCTCTAACCACCGCACGGCTCTAATCACCGCACAGCTCTAACCACCGCACACCTCCAACCACCGCACTGCTCTAATCACCGCACTGCTCTAATCACCGCTCTGCTCTAACCACCGCACACCTCTAACCACCGCACACCTCTAACCACCGCACGGCTCTAATCACCGCACACCTCTAACCACCGCACACCTCTAAGAACCGCACACCTCTAATCACCGCACACCTCTAACCACCGCACACCTCTAAGAACCGCACACCTCTAATCACCGCACACCTCTAACCACCGCACTGCTCTAATCACCGCACGGCTCTAACCACCGCACACCTCTAACCACCGCACACCTCTAATCACCGCACACCTCTAATCACCGCACTGCTCTAACCACCGCACACCTCTAACCACCGCACACCTCTAACCACCGCACGGCTCTAATCACCGCACTGCTCTAACCACCGCACACCTCTAACCACCGCACACCTCTAATCACCGCACACCTCTAACCACCGCACACCTCTAACCACCGCACTGCTCTAATCACCGCACGGCTCTAACCACCACACACCTCCAACCACCGCACACCTCCAACCACCGCACTGCTCTAATCACCGCACTGCTCTAACCACCGCACACCTCTAACCACCGCACACCTCTAACCACCGCACTGCTCTAACCACCGCACACCTCTAACCACCGCACACCTCTAACCACCGCACACCTCTAATCACCGCACACCTCTAACCACCGCACACCTCTAACCACCGCACACCTCTAACCACCGCACACCTCTAACCACCGCACACCTCTAACCACCGCACGGCTCTAATCACCGCACTGCTCTAACCACCGCACACCTCTAACCACCGCACACCTCTAATCACCGCACACCTCTAACCACCGCACTGCTCTAATCACCGCACGGCTCTAACCACCGCACACCTCTAATCACCGCACACCTCTAATCACCGCACACCTCCAACCACCGCACTGCTCTAATCACCGCACTGCTCTAACCACCGCACACCTCTAACCACCGCACTGCTCTAATCACCGCACGGCTCTAACCACCGCACACCTCTAACCACCGCACTGCTCTAATCACCGCACGGCTCTAATCACCGCACACCTCTAACCACCGCACACCTCTAACCACCGCACGGCTCTAATCACCGCACAGCTCTAATCACCGCACTGCTCTAACCACCGCACACCTCTAACCACCGCACACCTCTAACCACCGCACGGCTCTAATCACCGCACTGCTCTAACCACCGCACACCTCTAACCACCGCACACCTCTAACCACCGCACACCTCTAACCACCGCACGGCTCTAACCACCGCACACCTCTAACCACCGCACGGCTCTAATCACCGCACTGCTCTAACCACCGCACACCTCTAACCACCGCACACCTCTAACCACCGCACACCTCTAACCACCGCACACCTCTAACCACCGCACACCTCTAACCACCGCACACCTCTAACCACCGCACTGCTCTAACCACCGCACACCTCTAACCACCGCACTGCTCTAACCACCGCACACCTCTAACCACCGCACACCTCTAACCACCGCACACGTATAACCACCGCACTGCTCTAATCACCGCACACCTCTAACCACCGCACACCTCTAACCACCGCACTGCTCTAATCACCGCACACCTCTAACCACCGCACTGCTCTAACCACCGCACACCTCTAACCACCGCACACCTCTAATCACCGCACACCTCTAACCACCGCACACCTCTAACCACCGCACACCTCTAATCACCGCACTGCTCTAACCACCGCACTGCTCTAACCACCGCACTGCTCTAATCACCGCACACCTCTAATCACCGCACACCTCTAACCACCGCACACCTCTAACCACCGCACTGCTCTAATCACCGCACACCTCTAACTACCGCACACCTCTAATCACCGCACACCTCTAACCACCGGACTGCTCTAACCACCGCACACCTCTAATCACCGCACTGCTCTAACCACCGCACTGCTCTAATCACCGCACACCTCTAATCACCGCACACCTCTAACCACCGCACACCTCTAACCACCGCACTGCTCTAATCACCGCACACCTCTAACCACCGCACACCTCTAATCACCGCACTGCTCTAACCACCGCACACCTCTAATCACCGCACAGCTCTAATCACCGCACACCTGTAACCACCGCACTGCTCTAACCACCGCACACCTCTAATCACCGCACTGCTCTAATCACCGCACACCTCTAACCACCGCACACCTCTAACCACCGCACACCTCTAACCACCGCACTGCTCTAACCACCGCACACCTCTAACCACCGCACACCTCTAATCACCGCACACCTGTAACCACCGCACTGCTCTAACCACCGCACACCTCTAACCACCGCACACCTCTAACCACCGCACACCTCTAACCACCGCACACCTCTAACCACCGCACAGCTCTAACCACCGCACTGCTCTAACCACCGCACAGCTCTAACCACCGCACACCTGTAACCACCGCACACCTCTAACCACCGCACTGCTCTAATCACCGCACTGCTCTAACCACCGCACTGCTCTAACCACCGCACACCTGTAACCACCGCACTGCTCTAACCACCGCACACCTCTAACCACCGCACTGCTCTAATCACCGCACTGCTCTAACCACCGCACAGCTCTAACCACCGCACTGCTCTAACCACCGCACACCTCTAACCACCGCACACCTCTAACCACCGCACACCTCTAACCACCGCACACCTCTAACCACCGCACTGCTCTAATCACCGCACACCTCTAATCACCGCACAGCTCTAATCACCGCACTGCTCTAACCACCGCACAGCTCTAACCACCGCACTGCACTAACCACCGCACACCTCTAACCACCGCACACCTCTAACCACCGCACACCTCTAACCACCGCACACCTCTAACCACCGCACACCTCTAACCACCGCACACCTCTAACCACCGCACTGCTCTAACCACCGCACACCTTTAACCACCGCACACCTCTAACCACCGCACTGCTCTAAACACCGCACACCTCTAACCACCGCACTGCTCTAACCACCGCACACCTTTAACCACCGCACACCTCTAACCACCGCACACCTCTAACCACCGCACTGCTCTAATCACCGCACACCTCTAACCACCGCACACCTTTAACCACCGCACACCTCTAACCACCGCACACCTCTAACCACCGCACACCTCTAACCACCGCACTGCTCTAACCACCGCACACCTTTAACCACCGCACACCTCTAACCACCGCACTGCTCTAACCACCGCACTGCTCTAATCACCGCACACCTCTAACCACCGCACACCTCTAACCACCGCACTGCTCTAATCACCGCACACCTCTAACCACCGCACACCTCTAACCACCGCACACCTCTAACCACCGCACTGCTCTAACCACCGCACACCTCTAACCACCGCACACCTCTAACCACCGCACACCTCTAACCACCGCAAACCTCTAACCACCGCACACCTCTAACCACCGCACACCTCTAACCACCGCAAACCTCTAACCACCGCACTGCTCTAAACACCGCACTGCTCTCAACACCGCACTGCTCTAACCACCGCACTGCTCTAAACACCGCACTGCTCTAACCACCGCACAGCTCTAATCACCGCACTGCTCTAACCACCGCACAGCTCTAACCACCGCACTGCTCTAAACACCGCACTGCTCTAACCACCGCACAGCTCTAACCACCGCACTGCTCTAAACACCGCACTGCTCTAACCACCGCACTGCTCTAACCACCGCAAACCTCTAACCACCGCACAGCTCTAACCACCGCACTGCTCTAAACACCGCACACCTCTAACCACCGCACACCTCTAACCACCGCACACCTCTAACCACCGCACACCTCTAACCACCGCACTGCTCTAACCACCGCACACCACTAACCACCGCACTGCTCTAACCACCGCACACCTCTAACCACCGCACTGCTCTAACCACCGCACACCTCTAACCACCGCACTGCTCTAACCACCGCACACCTCTAACCACCGCACACCTCTAACCACCGCACACCTCTAACCACCGCACACCTCTAACCACCGCACTGCTCTAACCACCGCACACCTCTAACCACCGCACTGCTCTAACCACCGCACACCACTAACCACCGCACTGCTCTAACCACCGCACACCTCTAACCACCGCACTGCTCTAACCACCGCACACCTCTAACCACCGCACTGCTCTAACCACCGCACACCTCTAACCACCGCACACCTCTAACCACCGCACACATCTAACCACCGCACTGCTCTAACCATCGCACAGCTCTAACCACCGCACACCTCTAACCACCGCACACCTCTAACCACCGCACACCTCTAACCACCGCACAGCTCTAACCACCGCACACCTCTAACCACCGCACAGCTCTAACCACCGCACTGCTCTAACCACCGCACACCTCTAACCACCGCACACCTCTAACCACCGCACACCTCTAACCACCGCACGGCTCTAACCACCGCACGGCTCTAACCACCGCACTGCTCTAACCACCGCACACCTCTAATCACCGCACACCTCTAACCACCGCACACCTCTAACCACCGCACACCTCTAACCACCGCACACCTCCAACCACCGCACTGCTCTAACCACCGCACACCTCTAACCACCGCACAGCTCTAACCACCGCACACCTCTAACCACCGCACTGCTCTCACCACCGCACAGCTCTAACCACCGCACACCTCTAACCACCGCACTGCTCTAACCACCGCACACCTCTAACCACCGCACAGCTCTAACCACCGCACTGCTCTAACCACCGCACAGCTCTAACCACCGCACTGCTCTAATCACCGCACACCTCGAACCACCGCACACCTCTAACCACCGCACACCTCTAACCACCGCACTGCTCTAACCACCGCACACCTCTACCCACCGCACACCTCTAACCACCGCACACCTCTAATCACCGCACTGCTCTAACCACCGCACTGCTCTAACCACCGCACTGCTCGAACCACCGCACACCTCTAACCACCGCACTGCTCTAACCACCGCACTGCTCTAACCACCGCACACCTCTAACCACCGCACAGCTCTAACCACCGCACTGCTCTAACCACCGCACACCTCTAACCACCGCACTGCTCTAACCACCGCACACCTCTAACCACCGCACTGCTCTAACCTACGCACAGCTATAACCACCGCACTGCTCTAAGCACCGCACACCTCTAACCACCGCACTGCTCTGACCGCCGCACGGCTCTGACCGCCGCACGGCTCTGACCGCCGCACACCTCTGACCGCCGCACAGCTCTGACCGCCGCACACCTCTGACCGCCGCACACCTCTGACCGCCGCACTGCTCAGACCGCCGCACTGCTCTAACCGCCGCACGGCTCTAACCGCCGCACGGCTCTAACCGCCGCACAGCTCTAACCGCCGCACTGCTCTAACCGCCGCACTGCTCTAACCGCCGCACGGCTCTAACCGCCGCACGGCTCTAACCGCCGCACTGCTCTAACCGCCGCACGGCTCTAACCGCCGCACGGCTCTAACCGCCGCACGGCTCTAACCGCCGCACACCTCTAACCGCCGCACTGCTCTAACCGCCGCACGGCTCTAACCGCCGCACACCTCTAACCGCCGCACACCTCTAACCGCCGCACTGCTCTAACCGCCGCACTGCTCTAACCGCCGCACTGCTCTAACCGCCGCTCACCTCTAACCGCCGCACGGCTATAACTGCCGCACACCTCTGACCGCCGCACAGCTCTGACCGCCGCACACCTCTGACCGCCGCACACCTCTGACCGCCGCACTGCTCAGACCGCCGCACTGCTCTAACCACCGCATACCTCTAACCACCGCACACCTCTAACCACCGCACACCTCTAACCACCGCACTGCTCTAACCACCGCACACCTCTAATCACCGCACACCTCTAACCACCGCACACCTCTAACCACCGCACACCTCTAACCACCGCACACCTCCAACCACCGCACTGCTCTAACCACCGCACACCTCTAACCACCGCACACCTCTAACCACCGCACTGCTCTCACCACCGCACAGCTCTAACCACCGCACACCTCTAACCACCGCACTGCTCTAACCACCGCACGGCTCTAACCACCGCACACCTCTAACCACCGCACACCTCTAACCTCCGCACTGCTCTAACCACCGCACACCTCTACCCACCGCACACCTCTAACCACCGCACTGCTCTAACCACCGCACTGCTCTAACCACCGCACTGCTCTAACCACCGCACACCTCTAACCACCGCACTGCTCTAACCACCGCACTGCTCTAACCACCGCACACCTCTAACCACCGCACAGCTCTAACCACCGCACTGCTCTAACCACCGCACACCTCTAACCACCGCACACCTCTAACCACCGCACTGCTCTAACCACCGCACACCTCTAACCACCGCACACCTCTAACCACCGCACACCTCTAACCACCGCACTGCTCTAACCACCGCACTGCTCTAACCACCGCACACCTCTAACCACCGCACACCTCTAACCACCGCACAGCTCTAACCACCGCACACCTCTAACCACCGCACAGCTCTAACCACCGCACACCTCTAACCACCGCACACCTCTAACCACCGCACAGCTCTAACCACCGCACACCTCTAACCACCGCACACCTCTAACCACCGCACACCTCTAACCACCGCACACCTCTAACCACCGCACAGCTCTAACCACCGCACACCTCTAACCACCGCACTGCTCTAACCACCGCACACCTCTAACCACCGCACACCTCTAACCACCGCACACCTCTAACCACCGCACTGCTCTAACCACCGCACTGCTCTAACCACCACACACCTCTAACCACCGCACACCTCTAACCACCGCACACCTCTAACCACCGCACACCTCTAACCACCGCACTGCTCTAACCACCGCACACCTCTAACCACCGCACACCTCTAACCACCGCACACCTCTAACCACCGCACTGCTCTAACCACCGCACACCTCTAACCACCGCACACCTCTAATCACCGCACTGCTCTAACCACCGCACAGCTCTAACCACCGCACTGCTCTAAGCACCGCACACCTCTAACCGCCGCACGGCTCTGACCGCCGCACGGCTCTGACCGCCGCACACCTCTGACCGCCGCACAGCTCTGACCGCCGCACACCTCTGACCGCCGCACACCTCTGACCGCCGCACTGCTCAGACCGCCGCACTGCTCTAACCGCCGCACTGCTCTAACCGCCGCACGGCTCTAACCGCCGCACGGCTCTAACCGCCGCACTGCTCTAACCGCCGCACGGCTCTAACCGCCGCACTGCTCTAACCGCCGCACGGCTCTAACCGCCGCACGGCTCTAACCGCCGCACACCTCTAACCGCCGCACTGCTCTAACCGCCGCACGGCTCTAACCGCCGCACACCTCTAACCGCCGCACACCTCTAACCGCCGCACTGCTCTAACCGCCGCACTGCTCTAACCGCCGCACTGCTCTAACCGCCGCACACCTCTAACCGCCGCACGGCTATAACTGCCGCACACCTCTAACCGCCGCACACCTCTAACCGCCGCACACCTCTAACCGCCGCACTGCTCTAACCGCCGCACAGCTCTAACCGCCGCACACCTCTAACCGCCGCACACCTCTAACCGCCGCACTGCTCTAACCGCCGCACTGCTCTAACCGCCGCACTGCTCTAACCGCCGCACTGCTCTAACCGCCGCACTGCTCTAACCGCCGCACTGCTCTAACCGCCGCACTGCTCTAACCGCCGCACACCTCTAACCGCCGCACACCTCTAACCGCCGCACACCTCTAACCGCCGCACTGCTCTAACCGCCGCACGCCTCTAACCGCCGCACGCCTCTAACCACCGCACGCCTCTAACCACCGCACTGCTCTAAACACCGCACTGGTCTAACCACCGCACTGGTCTAACCACCGCACAGCTTTAACCACCGCACTGCTCTAAGCACCGCACTGCTCTAATCACCGCACTGCTCTAACCACCGCACACCTCTAACCACCGCACGGCTCTAATCACCGCACACCTCTAACCACCGCACACCTCTAACCACCGCACTGCTCTAATCACCGCACTGCTCTAACCACCGCACTGCTCTCACCACCGCACACCTCTAACCACCGCACACCTCTAACCACCGCACACATCTAATCACCGCACTGCTCTAATCACCGCACTGCTCTAACCACCGCACTGCTCTAATCACCGCACACCTCTAACCACCGCACACCTCTAACCACCGCACACATCTAACCACCGCACTGCTCTAACCATCGCACTGCTCGAACCACCGCACACCTCTAACCACCGCACACCTCTAATCACCGCACTGCTCTAACCACCGCACTGCTCTAACCACCACACACCACTAACCACCGCACTGCTCTAACCACCGCACACCTCTAACCACCGCACACCTCTAACCACCGCACTGCTCTAATCACCGCACTGCTCTAACCACCGCACACCTCTAACCACCGCACTGCTCTAACCATCGCACTGCTCTAACCACCGCACTGCTCTAACCACCGCACACCTCTAACCACCGCACTGCTCTAAACACCGCACACCTCTAACCACCGCACGGCTCTAACCACCGCACAGCTCTAACCACCGCACTGCTCTAACCACCGCACACCTCTAACCACCGCACTGCTCTAACCACCGCACACCTCTAACCACCGCACGGCTCTAACCACCGCACAGCTCTAACCACCGCACAGCTCTAACCACCGCACACCTCTAACCACCGCACACCTCTAACCACCGCACACCTCTAACCACCGCACACCTCTAACCACCGCACACCTCTAATCACCGCACACCTCTAACCACCGCACACCTCTAACCACCGCACACCTCTAACCACCGCACACCTCTAACCACCGCACACCTCTAATCACCGCACACCTCTAACCACCGCACACCTCTAACCACCGCACACCTCTAACCACCGCACACCTCTAACCACCGCACAGCTCTAACCACCGCACACCTCTAACCACCGCACACCTCTAACCACCGCACACCTCTAACCACCGCACACCTCTAACCACCGCACAGCTCTAACCACCGCACACCTCTAACCACCGCACACCTCTAACCACCGCACGGCTCTAACCACCGCACAGCTCTAACCACCGCACTGCTCTAACCACCGCACAGCTCTAACCACCGCACACCTCTAATCACCGCACAGCTCTAACCACCGCACACCTCTAACCACCGCACAGCTCTAACCACCGCACACCTCTAACCACCGCACACCTCTAACCACCGCACGGCTCTAACCACCGCACACCTCTAACCACCGCACACCTCTAACCACCGCACACCTCTAATCACCGCACACCTCTAACCACCGCACACCTCTAATCACCGCACTGCTCTAACCACCGCACACCTCTAACCACCGCACAGCTCTAACCACCGCACACCTCTAACCACCGCACACCTCTAACCACCGCACACCTCTAACCACCGCACACCTCCAACCACCGCACACCTCTAACCACCGCACACCTCTAACCACCGCACAGCTCTAACCACCGCACACCTCTAATCACCGCACTGCTCTAACCACCGCACACCTCTAACCACCGCACAGCTCTAACCACCGCACACCTCTAACCACCGCACACCTCTAACCACCGCACTGCGCTAACCACCGCACAGCTCTAACCACCGCACTGCTCTAACCACCGCACACCTCTAACCACCGCACACCTCTAACCACCGCACTGCTCTAACCACCGCACGGCTCTAACCACCGCACGGCTCTAACCACCGCACGGCTCTAACCACCGCACACCTCTAACCACCGCACTGCTCTAACCACCGCATACCTCTAACCACCGCACACCTCTAACCACCGCACACCTCTAACCACCGCACTGCTCTAACCACCGCACACCTCTAACCACCGCACACCTCAAACCACCGCACACCTCTAACCACCGCACTGCTCTAACCACCGCACACCTCTAACCACCGCACACCTCTAACCTCCGCACACCTCTAACCACCGCACTGCTCTAACCACCGCACACCTCTAACCTCCGCACACCTCTAACCACCGCACACCTCTAACCACCGCACACCTCTAACCTCCGCACACCTCTAACCACCGCACTGCTCTAACCACCGCACACCTCTAACCACCGCACACCTCTAACCACCGCACACCTCTAATCACCGCACACCTCTACCCACCGCACACCTCTAACCACCGCACTGCTCTAACCACCGCACTGCTCTAACCACCGCACACCTCTAACCACCGCACTGCTCTAACCACCGCACTGCTCCAACCACCGCACTGCTCTAACCACCGCACTGCTCTAACCACCGCACACCTCTAACCACCGCACAGCTCTAACCACCGCACTGCTCTAACCACCGCACACCTCTAACCACCGCACTGCTCTAACCACCGCACACCTCTAACCACCGCACTGCTCTAACCACCGCACAGCTCTAACCGCCGCACAGCTCTAACCGCCGCACACCTCTAACCGCCGCACAGCTCTAACCGCCGCACTGCTCTAACCGCCGCACACCTCTAACCGCCGCACTGCTCTAACCGCCGCACAGCTCTAACCGCCGCACAGCTCTAACCGCCGCACTGCTCTAATCGCCGCACACCTCTGACCGCCGCACTGCTCTGACCGCCGCACGGCTCTGACCGCCGCACGGCTCTGACCGCCGCACGGCTCTGACCGCCGCACAGCTCTGACCGCCGCACACCTCTGACCGCCGCACACCTCTGACCGCCGCACACCTCTAACCGCCGCACTGCTCTAACCGCCGCACGGCTCTAACCGCCGCACGGCTCTAACCGCCGCACTGCTCTAACCGCCGCACGGCTCTAACCGCCGCACGGCTCTAACCGCCGCACACCTCTAACCGCCGCACTGCTCTAACCGCCGCACTGCTCTAACCGCCGCACACCTCTAACCGCCGCACGGCTCTAACCGCCGCACACCTCTAACCGCCGCACACCTCTAACCGCCGCACTGCTCTCACCGCCGCACACCTCTAACCGCCGCACACCTCTAACCGCCGCACTGCTCTAACCGCCGCACTGCTCTAACCGCCGCACGGCTCTAACCGCCGCACACCTCTAACCGCCGCACACCTCTAACCGCCGCACTGCTCTAACCGCCGCACACCTCTAACCGCCGCACTGCTCTAACCGCCGCACTGCTCTAACCGCCGCACGGCTCTAACCGCCGCACATCTCTAACCACCGCACACCTCTAACCGCCGCACTGCTCTCACCGCCGCACACCTCTAACCGCCGCACTGCTCTAACCGCCGCACACCTCTAACCGCCGCACACCTCTAACCGCCGCACACCTCTAACCGCCGCACTGCTCTCACCGCCGCACTGCTCTAACCGCCGCACGGCTCTAACCGCCGCACACCTCTAACCGCCGCACACCTCTAACCGCCGCACACCTCTAACCGCCGCACTGCTCTCACCGCCGCACACCTCTAACCGCCGCACTGCTCTAACCGCCGCACACCTCTAACCGCCGCGCAGCTCTAACCGCCGCGCACCTCTAATCGCCGCGCACCTCTAACCGCCGCGCACCTCTAACCGCCGCGCACCTCTAACCGCCGCGCACCTCTAACCGCCGCACGCCTCTAACCGCCGCACGCCTCTAACCGCCGCACACCTCTAACCGCCGCACACCTCTAACCGCCGCACAGCTCTAACCGCCGCACAGCTCTAACCGCCGCACGCCTCTAACCGCCGCACGCCTCTAACCACCGCACGCCTCTAACCACCGCACGCCTCTAACCACCGCACTCCTCTAAACACCGCACGCCTCTAACCACCGCTCGCCTCTAACCACCGCACTCCTCTAAACACCGCACTGGTCTAACCACCGCACAGCTTTAACCACCGCACTGCTCTAAGCACCGCACTGCTCTAATCACCGCACTGCTCTAACCACCGCACACCTCTAACCACCGCACGGCTCTAATCACCGCACACCTCTAACCACCGCACTGCTCTAATCACCGCACTGCTCTAACCACCGCACATCTCTAACCACCGCACACCTCTCACCACCGCACTGCTCTAACCACCGCACTGCTCTAATCACCGCACACCTCTAACCACCGCACACCTCTAACCACCGCACTGCTCTAACCACCGCACACCTCTAACCACCGCACTGCTCTAACCACCGCACACCTCTAACCACCGCACTGCTCTAACCACCGCACTGCTCTAACCACCGCACACCTCTAACCACCGCACGGCTCTAACCACCGCACGGCTCTAACCACCGCACACCTCTAACCACTGCACTGCTCTAACCACCGCACTCCTCTAACCACCGCACTGCTCTAACCACCGCACTGCTCTAATCATCGCACAGCTCTAACCACCGCACTGCTCTAACCACCGCACTGCTCTAATCACCGCACGGCTCCAACAACAACAATGGCGTGCATTTATATAGCGCCTTTAACGTCGTAAAACATCCCAAAGCGCTTCACAGAAGCGTTATCAAACAAAATTTGATACCGAGCCACTTGAGTAGATCTTAGGATGGGTTTGTCAAAGAGGTATGTTTAAGGAGTGTCTTGAAGGAGGAGAGAGAGGTAGAGAAGCAGAGAGGTTTAGGGAGGGCATTCCAGAGCTTAGGGCCTGGGCAGCTGAAGGCACAGCCACCAATGGTGGGGCGAAGGGAACGGGGGATGTGCGACTTGCCCCAGAATTGGAGGAACACAGAGATCTCAGAGGGTTGTAGGGCTGGAGGGAAGTTACAGAGATGAAGAGGGGTGAGGCCATGGAGAGATCTGTGGGGTGGTGGGTGAATTGGACTTGGTGTGAGTTAGGATACGGGCAGCAGAGTTTTAGATGAACTGATGTTTACGGAGGGTCGAAGATGGGAGACCAGCCAGGAGAGCATTGGAATAGTCGAGTCTGGAGGTAACAAAGGCATGGATAAGGGTTTCAGCAAGATGCAGGGGCGGAGACAGGTGATGTTACGGTGGTGGAAGTAGGCGGTCTTGGTGATGGAGAGGAAATAGTCTTGTTTACTTTCAGAACAAAGGGTCTCCATCAGTTCACTGCTCAATAGAGGATTAAAGTTGGGACATACTTTGAGCTTTTTAATCCGCAGTTCTATGGTCTGGATGTCTGTGCTGATGTCCAGCCTGCTGAGCTGCTCCAACTCCTCCTCGGTCTCACTCAGCCACTCCCAGATGCTGCTGAGGTCGGAGTTGAACTGTTGCCACTGCTGGAGGTTTTGTTTCATTCTCAGTTCCTTGTTGAGAGCCTGTGCTTGGATCAGCTCCCAGCGCTCGATCACACCTGCACAGGGAACAAAACAGCCCATAATAAGGCAGCTCACGTCTGCCGTCTGTGCGATACTGATTGATCATCGATTCATTTGTAGGATTAGTCCAAATTATTTTCTTTTCAGCATACTGACATGAAATATCCTTTTTAGAGCTGAAATTTGAACTCCCCCTCCCCCCGCCCTGTGTTAAATAATAATATTAGCAAAATCTGAAGTATTCTGCCTCACTTAGGATCAAGTGTCCTACAGGTTTCATTCTCACACAAGAGTAATGATTAACAACATACTGGGGATTTGACAGTTGTGCATTTCTGTTCTTCCCTGCTAATTGAATATACAGAGTAATAAATGCAAGCCTGAGTAACACAAATACAGATTAATAAATGCAAATCCGAGTTACAAACCTGAGTAATAAAACAAGTCTGAGTAATGTAACATATCGGGGCGAATTTTAACTCTGAATGACTTTTGGGCTGGCGGGGGGGCGGGGAGTCGTGCAGGGTGAGTCCCCGCTTTCAGAAATTTCAGGCCAGGGGTATTTTAACTCCAGGGCCTTATCTACCCGCCACCGGTCAGTGCCCACTCGATACAGGTGGAGAGCGGCAGCTGGGGGAGGAAGCTCAGGCGGTTCAGAGCCCGCTGGCACAGAGCGGTAACCTGGCGGAGCAAATCGCCCGGCTGATGTTGAACCTGCCCCAATTATATTCCAATGATTCCTATGGGATATAAACCGGGAGGGGTCTACACGGGGCGGGTGGGGTCTACACCGGGGTGGGGGTGGGGGGTTCTACGACGGGTAGTGGGGGGGACTCTACGATGGTGGGGGGTTCTATGACAAGTGGGGTGTTTTGACAGGGGTGGGTTCGACGCCGGGAATGTGATCAGCTCGGCTCGATTACCACCCAGGCAGTGAAGGTGAAAATTACCTCACAGTCCTTGTGTGTGTGTATGTATAAAAATATAGTTAACCTTAATCTCCTTTCTCAACAGACATCATTCCAGTTCACTTTTAAAGGTGTCAATGACTCCGAATCGTCTCCCCTTTCCGTACATACATTACCTCAAAGACCTGCATTACTGTTCCCTCCCCATTAGAAAATACATTCCTCTAGTTCAAACTCTGGGCAGCTCAAACTCCAGCTGTGTTGAAGGTCCACCCTCTCTGACAGCTGTTGCACGCAGATGTGCTTTCGTTACTGCGCTCGAGCATTTCTGCTCTCGCTCACTCATTGGGTGTAATAAACAAGAGGTGGCCCAAACCTCCTGTGTTGCGATTGCTCATTTTTGCAATCCAGTGGTGATCTCACAACCAGAGCCTCCTCGAAAGGAATTCTCGAAGGATGAGGCAGAGAAAAATGGTATGTTTGAGGCCTCCTTTCATTCTTTCAGTAAGAAAATTTTACTGCTTAATTCCCAAACAGCTTTGTCTCACAAGTAGAGGGGGGAGGACATTCAGCCCATCTAACCCAACCCATGAACTCCCCCCGTCACCTGGAAGATTGTGGCCATTTTGGAGAAATTTGGAGAACTAGAAAGGAATGTGGGGCAGTTCTGAACTGATATAAATAACATTCAAACAGATCTACTCCGCCCCACCTCCAGCAGACTGCTGATATGCTGATAGGGTGAGATGAAGAGGGGTGGGAGGAGACTCGTGTGGAGCATAATCACTGGCATAGACCAGTTGGGATGAATAGCCTGTTTCTGTGCTGTAAATTCTATGTAATTCTTTACAGTTCATTAATCCAGTAAAGAGGACGAGTAAATTAAACACTGAACAAAGTTATGCTGTGTCTTGATTTTACTAACCTCAGGAACTATTCAGACACATGACCACAAGTTATAAATGGTTTGTAAACAAGCCTTTCTTCAACTATTTCTTTGAGACGATCTACTGTGTAAATTTTCTTGGGAATCGCCAAACACTCGAGATGATTGTTGGTCATCTCTCTGTCACCCTGACAGGACCTGTTGACCTATCCAGCTGACCGGAGGGGCACTGCACAGGGTGGGACTGCTCCTTCCCCCCCCCAACAATCCCAGGGCTTGACCGAATGTCAAAGGGTGATAAATGAGTGACAAGTCTAAACTTCCACCGAGATGGGAACTGGAACGGATGCTCCCCTGGCTCCTACCACGGCTCCGACTGGACCCCCCGAATGCAACAGGGACCCCCAACTGCGACTGCCCCCCCGCCCCCGACTGCGACCTGGAACCCCCCAACTACGACCGGGACCCCCGACTGCGACCGGGACCAGGCGCCCCACCCCCCCCCACCCTGACCAGGCCCCCCGGCTGCGATCGGGCTCTTCCTGGCTCCGACCAGGCCCCCTGGCTGCGATCGGGCTCTCCCTGGCTCCGACCAGGCCCCCCCCCCGCCACCGGCTCCGTCTTGGCCCCCCGGCTCTGAGCAGGCCCAGCACAGGTTTTGCTCAATTGGCTGTACTATACTGTACTGCTCTGATCCAAAGTACTGATCTTGCTTTTTACAGGATTAGGAAGATAGGAATTGCCCGACGAAAAAAGATCACGATCCATCTACTTCGCCTTCTACCATCCTGGTAGTCCCATGATACAAGGATAATGGAGATGTTGACTAATCACAGCAATCAATCTCTATCAATTAGACCCAGACATGATGTGAGGAAAACCCCAGTGATGGAGAGCTTCAGGAACCATAGGTTCAAAGTCACCTGTTGCTCCCAAGCAATGCCACACTTACCACATGTCATGTCTCAAATTACTCACATACTGTATTAAATAGATCAGCGGACCACTCACCAGAAGTCTGGGTCTCTGTGCTAGTTAGGTTAATGAAGCCAGAGAGCTTGTCTTCCTCCTCTTTGAGTTTGTGTCCCACTCTTTTCACCGTCTCAATGCTACCTCGGCATTCCGACAACAGCTTCATCTGAGGAACAGAACAGCGGGAAGATTGAGCAGGCGCGAGACTTTAATAGGCAGCCCTGGTACGTTAGACAAGTCTGAGCTCAACACAACACAGCACCTCCTGCTGGTGGAGGCGATGAGTGGTCAGTAATTAATATGTACGGCAAACAAAGCAAAGATGACAACTTATACAGGACATTGAACACATGGATTAAACCCAATGCACTATTTAGTTTAGTACAACAGCTCCTGGTTACCTAAGGAGAACAATGTTTTGAAGAATCCCGGTCAAGTTGCGGACTCCCAATATTGTACACCCCCCCCCCCCCCACCCCGTGTTAATGGAACACAGGAACAGGAGGAGGCCATTCAGCCGCTCGAGCCTGTTCCACCATTCAATTAGATTTGTCATTCACGACCATCAGAATGGAACAGAAATAATCAAAAAACGCTGGTTTACATTTCTTGTGGAAAAATGGACGGAGTCATGGAATTCACTCCTCAAAAACCCAGCAATCCCCTGAAATAAAAATGGAATTCGAATTCAGCTTTAAAAAGAGATCTGGAAATAAAAAGCTGGTATCAGTAAAAGTGACCATGAAGCTGTTGGATTGTCGTAAAAACCCAACTGGTTCACTAATGTTCTTCAGGGAAGGAAACCTGCCGTCCTTACTCGGTCTGGCCTATACATGACTCCAGTCCCCACACCAACGTGGTTAACTCTTAACTGCCCTCTGAAGTGGCCAAGCAAGGCACTCGGTTGTAACAAAATTGCGACCAACGGTTCAAGAAGGCCCACCGCCACCTTCTAAGGGGAACCAGGGATGGGCAATAAATGCCAGTCTTGCCAGCGACATCCACATCCCGAGAATGATTAAAAGAAAAACCTGGCGTAAGTGCTGAGGTGAACCTGTCGGAAACCCGTAACGCTGACACCAGCGGAGATTCCAGGGTCGGGAGGCTCCAGTGTCTGCACCACTAGGGGTGTTTCTAGGGCGCTCACCTGCTGAAGAGGCTGCAGAGTGCGGACACCTCCCACCCCACCCCCGCAGAAAGAAGTTGAGGCTCCCTTGGACGGGCGCACTCTGCCGTCTCACTCGAGGGCTGGGTCACTGCCCACACTGACCGCGCCCGTCACGCAGGGGGGCGGCCAGAGGCTCCGCTCCCAACAGATCAATGGGAATCCCTGACTAAAGGCCGGGTCGAGGTCTAGTTTCTGGTGAAGTCACATCGAACGTATGGCAGAAGGACCACGGATATTCGGGGGGATGATTCTTAGAGTACTGCGTTCAGTTCTGGGCACTGCACCTCAGGAAGGATATATTGGCCTTGGGGGGGGGGCAGGGTGGGGGTGCAGTGCAGATTCACCAGAATAATACCGGGGTTAAAAGGGTTAAATGATGAGGACAGGTTGCATAGACTAGGCTTGTATTCCCTTGAGTATAGAAGGTTAAGGGATGATCTAATTGAGGTGTCTAAGATGATCAAAGGAGTTGATAGGATAGATAGAAACCATTTCCTCTAGTGGGGGAGTCCAGAATAAGGGGGGGCATAACTTTAAAATTAGAGCTAGGCTGTTCAGGGGTGATGTCTGGAAACAATTCTTTACACAAAGGGCAGTGAAATCTGGAAAACTCTTCCCTAAAATGCTGTTGAGGCTGGGGGTCAACTGAAAAATTCAAAACTGAGATTGATAGCTTTTTGTTAGGTGAGTGTATTAAGGATTACGGGACCAAGGCGGCTAAATGGAGTTAAGATACAGATCAGCCATGATCTAGTTGAATGGCGGAACAGGCTCGAGGGGCTGAATGTCCTCCTCCTGTTCCTATATTCTTAGGTTCCTATGAGGGGGAGCCCCACAGTTATTACCAAAGTGGAGATAAATAAACACGTATCCCAGTTTCAAATCCTCACTGAAGTATATATACACGAGTGACAATCAGCTGCAAATTAATTAGGGATATAAAGGGCTCATTCCGTCATCCCACACTCCCACAGGATCACAACATCAGAGCCCCAATTCTACAACCCACACTCCCAGTGAGCGAGACTCCCTCCTCTCCCCGGGAGCCCCACACCGAGTACTCACATATCCCCAGTAACTGGAGTCCAGCTCAGGACCAGTGGGTGTCTTGCTGCGAATGACATTTTCCGTCTGCTGCAGATGATATCGGCTGCTGTCCAGGGCTTTGTCCAGCTGGCGGATTTGCGTTTCTAAGTGGCCGGGCTCCCCTGCTCGAGATGGAAAAATGTCGAGTGAATGGAGAGAATGCGCCTCCATTAATCAGCTGCTACCAACTAGTCATGATCACAGGCAAACCCAATCAATGCTAAGAGAATTGAGACAGTTAAGTTGCTGCCCAAGCATCAGTCCAGTGGTTATAGCAGTGCAGAACTAGGTGTTGAGGTACATGCACTCTCACTAACCAATACCTACCTGTACAAGACAGATCCCGAACCCCCAAGTAAGTGAGCATGCACTGACCACTAGAATAGCCCAAGAGGTTCAACAATATTAGTCGCAGGTTAATCAGTTCACGGTTGGATTTGCATTTCACAAACATGAGTGGTTGGTTAGGGGTGATGCAAGGTCAGTGTTAAGATGGATGACTAAGGGTTGGGTTTGATGTTGGGGTTTGATGTGGAGGAGCCAGAGCATGCTTGGATTGTTGAATGCCTACCAGAGGTGGATCTCAAAGTACTTTCAGTCAGTTTTAGATAGGCCTCTGGGCTTTCAGGGATCACTACATCTGCGAAAATAAGAGAACATTTTCAACAGCTACACAATCGGCATCGGGTGTGGCCATTCTCCTACCCCCGCCCCCCCCCCCCCCCCCGCCCCCCCCACCGCCTCCCATCCACCTCTTTTTACTGTCGTCAGATGGATCCATCAACCCTGACATGTCGCATATCAAACATCTGTCAATGGACAAAAATCTGACCTTCATGCTCCTTAAAATGAAACAGAAATCAGAGCTGATTCAAGTGCAGTCCAGTTACCCAGTTTGAGAAGCAATCCTTGAAGATGCAATGATATGATTAACTAAAGAGCCTGTTACGTTGGTAACTTTTAATTTGGATTTTTGGAAGCCCAGCATATGTGAACGCGCTCCCGGTAGTTAACACCGTAACATTCCTGGTGCTCGGCACTCAGAATCTGAACTAAAGGACCACTACAACGTGTCTAAAATTAAGCCTCAGGTACTCTGTCAGTTAGGGTTACCAGCACTACTGGATTGCCCTGGAGTCTCCGAGAATTGAAGATGAATCTCCTGGAAACTGCTGCGAGCAATACCTGGGATAAAAATATGTTTTTTTCATTTTCTTTGAACACTTTCATATATTGCGGGGGGGAGGGGAGGCTGTTTGACTGAACAGTACCTGATTGTCAAGAATCATCCAATCGGGTAAGCGAACAGTCTCTGCGCCGCGAGGATGGACATGTCAGCCGATCAATAGCGGGAGAGTTGGGGCGGGGCGGTTGGAGGTCATGTGATGGTATCTCCTGGAATACATCCAACCAGAGTTGGTGACCCTACTCTCATTTCAAACCGTCCAATTTCTGGAAGAAATCCATCAGATGGTTCTGGGTGCTGATTGCCCTCTTTTGTCGTTCATTCTCAGTTCAGCCATGATGCTTTTACTGTACGCTCTACAAAGCTACTTTGACACTGGGCCTGCTTCTCTTCTCATTCCAGGAGACCACCTCCTTTGAATCCAGCTCTCTCCGTTTACATTGCCCAATCTAACTCACTTGTCCCTCAAAGGAATGGAGCCAGGAAAGGGAGCCATATTAACCAGTGTAAACACTGGGACCCATCTCCCAGTCGGTCTCCCGCAACAGAGCTAATAGAGTCTGGAAGCAACTCTCTGGGTCACCGATCACAGATCATCCATCCTTCATCTGCATCTACCCTTCACCTTTAATGAAATGTTTTCATTCCCTCATTATCACTTGCAGAAAGCCTTTCCTAAAGAGAGTGGAAGGGATTTGCTTCGATTGAATGTTAAAGCACAGCCTTCCCATTTTGGAGAGGGAGAGGTGAAAGGGGAGAAGGAGAGGTGAAAGGGGAGAGGGAGAGGTGAAAGGGGAGAGGGGAGAGGGAGAGGTGAGAGGGAAGGGAAAGGGGGAGAGAGAGAGATGAAAGGAGGGAAGGAGTGATGAAAAGGGGGAAGGAGTGATGAAAAGGGGGAAGGAGTGATGAAAAGGGGGAAGGAGTGATGAAAAGGGGGAAGGAGTGATGAAAGGTAGGAGGGAGGTGAATGGGGAGAGGGAAAGATGAAAGGGGGGAGGGAGAGGTGAATGTGGAGGGAGAGATAAAAGGGAGAGGGAGAGGTGAAAGGGGGGAGAGAGTGGTGAAAGGGGGGAGAGAGAGATGAAAGGGGGAAGAGAGAGGTGAAAGGCAGAGAAAGAGGTGAAAGGGGAGAGGGACAGAGAGAAGAAGTGAGGGAATGAGGGTGGGTGGCACTGCGGTGTGTTCAGTTGGTAAATGCCCTGGAGAGTCAGGAAATCACCTGACAAAAGTGCAGATTGGCACCGATGAATTGAAGTGCTAGCACCAGCACAAGGGGCTGAATGGCCTCCTTCTGTCCTGTGAATTCTGTGATTCTATACAAGTCTTCAGCCATCTTCAATCCTGCCTCTTGTACCTTTGTGAATATACCCCGTGTGATTCAGAAATAACCAAGCCCCTACTTTGTGAATATCACACTGCCACCACTCTATTGGTTTGGGATTTTACTAATGCTATCGCTATCAGGATTCTCGAGTTTCTAGCCATCCCTCCATTCTGGAGACTCCTTATGTCACGTAGCTCTGTCATCTTTCTGATTTATTTGTTATTTGGGTGCTCTGTCCATAAGGCATTGGTAGTGAGAAGTGTGTCATTGGTGTGGTATTAGAGGGTCACTGTTTGTACCGCCTCCCTCGTGTCAGCCGTGGCTCAGTGGTAGCACTCTCACCTCTGAGTCAGAAGGTCAAGGATTCAGGCCCCACTTGAGGGAATGCTGCACTATCAGAGGTGCTGTCTTTCAGATGAAATGTTAAACCGAGGCCCTGTCTGCCCTCTTGGGTGGATGTAAAAGATCCCAGGGCACTATTTTGAAAAAGAGCAGGGGAGTTCTCCCCGGTGTCCTGGCCAATATTTATCCCTCAACCAACATCACTAAAAACAGATTATCTGGTCATTATCTCATTGCTGTTTGTGAGACCTTGCTGCGTGCAAACTAGCTGCCACATTTCCTACATTACAACAGTGACTACACTTCAAAAAATACTTCATTGGATGTAAAGCGCTTTGGGACGTCCTGAGGTCGTGAAAGGCGCTATATAAATGCAAGTCTTTTCTTTTTCTTTGTTTCACTGCCTCCTTCCAGTGCGTCTGGGTCTTTAATATAGGATGCAGAACAGCAATTTCTGAATATGTAAAATGGTTGTGGTTATGGGACTGGATTAGCAATCCAGAGACCATGATTCTAATTTGGAGCCAGAAACCTAGCCCGTCCCTAGATATTCGCGTGGGGAACCCGGAAGCCAAATGAGAGCGTCGCAATCTGCGATCAAAACTCAACTGAAGGTGAGTATTTGTGCTTCCGGGTTTCCCACGCACCAGGCAGCCAGATTGACAGGCTGGCTACCTGTCGGGAGTGAAAGGAGACGCAAATCAAAGAGGAGAGTCGGGAGGGAGAGAGAGATGGTGGACCCTGGAACAAATCGAGGGGGGGGGGTGAGGGATTGCGGGTAGGTGGTGGGATGTGGTCAACATGGGGGGGGGGGGGGTGTGTGTCCAGCATTGGGGATCGTGGGGGGGGGGGGGTGCGGTCGGCCGATCGTGGGGTCATGTCACGCCAGGTGAGCTTGTTGGGCCTGGATAAAGTGCTCCTGCTCCTCCGGGCCCAGAAGCAGTGCAATAAAGGTACTCACCTCATGGATCCAGCCCTTCCCGCCTGCTTACAACTGTCATGAATCGGAAGCGATGGGAAACCCGAACAGGTATGGTTAAGTTTATTTTATTTTGTACTACACAAAAAATTAAGTACCTCAACTATTTCAATGAGGTACATTGTCCCTTTAAGTATTGGCCTGCCGCTTTAAGTGGGGGCAGGACTTCCTGGTGTCTGTTGTGCGCACACATCCAAACCCGGAAGTGGGTACGTTGGAGCCAGGATGTGGTCCCGTTCCAAAAAGCTGTTACTTTAACCTCCCACCCGCCCCCAACCCACTCATTCTTGGGGATTAAAATTATCCCCCTTGAGTTCAAAACTGCTGGATTGTCAGAAAAACCCAACTGGTTCACTAATACCCCTCAGGGAAGGGAACCTGCCGTCCTTACCCAGTCTGGCTTATATGTGACTCCAATCCCACACCACATGGTTGACTCAAAGCTCTCTGAAATGGCCTCCACCACCTTCTCAGAGATGGGCAATAAATGCGACTTTGCCAACATTCCAAGAACGAATAAACAAAACTTAACAACAGTGATATAAAATGACAGAATCATACAGAACAGTGCATTGGCTGTGAAGTGCTCTGCGACGCCCTGAGGGGGCATTGTATAATGTTTGTACCACCATTCTGTTTTTATTGCAGTTATTATCATGAATCAGGGCATCATTTTGGCAAACAGAAAAAAAATACTGTGCCACGATGAGCATTTAAGAGGCTAATGATTATCTCAATCACTTTGACAAACCCACTGGAGCAGCAGTTTCCGTTGTGAGGCAAATAGTTATTAAGAAAATGAGCCCAAGGGAATTGATTAAATTGATTAAAAGAAACATTAACATTTTAAATTTTGTTCTGACAAATATTTCAGTGGCATTCCTAGATACAGGGGAGGTACCAATCTCTCCCACAACATGCTGATCCCACAGACTCCCCGCAGCTCTCTCTCACTGCCCCCCCCCCAGCTCTCTCTCACTCACCCCCCCGCCAGCTCTCTCTCACTGCCCCCCCCCAGCTCTCTCTCACTCACCCCCCCAGCTCTCTCTCACTCACCCCCCCCCAGCTCTCTCTCACTAGCCCCCCCAGCTCTCCCTCATTCCCCCCCCCCAGCTCTCTCCCACTACCCCCCAGGCTCTCTCTCACTCCCCCCCCCCCAGCTCTCCCTCATTCCCCCGCCCCCCCAGCTCTCTCTCACTCCCCCCCCCCCAGCTCTCTCTCACTACCCCCCCCCAGCTCTCTCTCACTGCCCCCCCCCCAGCTCTCTCTCACTCACCCCCCCAGCTCTCTCTCACTCACCCCCCCCCAGCTCTCTCTCACTAGCCCCCCCAGCTCTCTCTCACTAGCCCCCCCAGCTCTCTCCCACTACCCCCCAGGCTCTCTCTCACTCCCCCCCCAGCTCTCCCTCATTCCCCCGCCCCCCCAGCTCTCTCTCACTACCCCCCCACCCCAGCTCTCTCTCACTCCCCCCCCCCCCAGCTCTCTCTCACTACCCCCCCCCAGCTCTCTCTCACTACCCCCCCACCCCAGCTCTCTCTCACTCACCCCCCCCAGCTCTCTCTCACTACCCCCCCACCCCAGCTCTCTCTCACTCACCCCCCCCAGCTCTCTCTCACTCACCCCCCCCAGCTCTCTCTCACTCACCCCCCCCAGCTCTCCCACACTCACCCCCCCCCAGCTCTCCCACACTCACCCCCCCCCAGCTCTCTCTCACTCACCCCCCCCCAGCTCTCTCTCACTCACCCCCCCCCAGCTCTCTCTCACTCACCCCCCCCCAGCTCTCTCTCACTCACCCCCCCCAGCTCTCTCTCACTCACCCCCCAGCTCTCTTTCACTCCCCCCCAGCTCTCTCTCACTCACCCCCCCCCAGCTCTCTCTCACTCACCCCCCCCAGCTCTCTCTCACTCACCCCCCCAGCTCTCTTTCACTCCCCCCCAGCTCTCTCTCACTCCCCCCCCCAGCTCTCTCTCACTACCCCCCCCAGCTCTCTCTCACTCCCCCCCCCCAGCTCTCTCTCACTCTCCCCCCAGCTCTCTCTCACTACCCCCCCAAGCTCTCTCTCACTCTCCCCCCAGCTCTCTCTCACTCTCCCCCCAGCTCTCTCTCACTACCCCCCCAAGCTGTCTCTCACTCCCCCCCCAAGCTCTCTCTCACTCCCCCCGCAAGCTCTCTCTCACTCCCCCCACCAAGCTCTCTCTCACTCCCCCCACCAAGCTCTCTCTCACTCCCCCCAGCTCTCTCTCACTACCCCCCCCCAAGCTCTCTCTCACTCCCCCCCCAAGCTCTCTCTCACTCCCCCCACCAAGCTCTCTCTCACTCTCCCCCCAGCTCTCTCTCACTCCCCCCCCCAAGCTCTCTCTCACTACCCCCCCAGCTCTCTCTCACTACCCCCCCAGCTCTCTCTCACTACCACCCCCCCAGATCTCTCGCAGCCCGCGTGTTTCCTTACGTGAGCTCACCTGTGATTTCAGCCGCTCCTTTGAGATAGAAATCACTGTCCTCGTCTCCCGCGTCCTCCTCCGTGCCCTCGAGTGCTCGCGACACGGCACTTTCTAAGTTTCGACTCAGGTCGTAATCGTGGTCCCACTCCAAGGGGATTGAGTCGACACTGGCCGGGGTATCGCGTCCTGACCGCGTGTCCTTGGGCTGCTGCAGACTCGTGCCCCGGCTCAGAGATAGCGGAGGGGTTGCTGCATTGTCTGGAGCTCTGTCCAGCCACTGCATGCTGGAGAGCTCGGTGTTATCATCCAATTCCATCTCCCGGTCAGAAACCTCATGCTCATCATCAGTAAGCTAAAGGAGGGGGGAGATGGGGCAGGCAAACCGTTAGTATCACCGCAACTCAAATAATCCAGACAAAGTGAAACTAGAGGAACCCGCACTGGCTGCACACAAAACGTTGATGAAATCTGCACCTCTAAAACCACTTTACATTGAATTACATAGACTTTTACAGCACAGAATCAGCCCATTTGGCACAACTGGTCTATGCCAGTGTTTATGCTCCACGAGTCTCCTCCCACCTTACTTCACCTCACCCTATCATTGTATCCTTCTATGCCTTTCTCCCTCATGTACTTATCTAGCTTCCCCTTAAATACATCTATGCTATTCGCCTCAACCACCCCATGTGGTAGTGAGTTCCACATTCTCATCGCTTTGCATCGGTGTGTTATAGAGTGGGTCATCTTTAGGGTGTGGAACTCCCGGCACAAAGCTTTACACGACAGGAACACAGATCAGGCCAGTCTCTGATGTTGCACTTGTTCATTTCGATATCAACGGAATATCAAGCAGACTGTGAATTGAGGCAAATTTGATGGCAAATATTTACTGGGGTGTTAATTTGTAGCTGAACTGTGCAAAGGCTGCAGCCCCATTTCTATTGCTACAGTGAACCTGAACAGAAAGGATGTTCCAGTAAACTATACCTAGACCATTACCTCGCCCACCTTCCCCCACCCCATCCCACCCTACTCCTCTGAGAGATACAGGTGTGCGCGCTGCTCAAAATGTCCAATGGAAGCCAGCTGGGCATGTGGGGCCTACCTAAGATAAGAACAAAACGTGAGGTTAGAATGGGGCAGGTCAGTCGGCATCTATCAAAGGAAAAGGAAGGTAAACATTTCAGGTGTAGACCCTTTGACAGGATCATTCTGACAAAGCGCCTACATCCTAAACTTTAACTTGACCTCTCTCTTCACTGTGCTGCTGGGTATTTCCATATTTGGAGTTTTAAAAAAATGTAATTTGTGCTGTTATAGGTCAGCTGAGAGCTCCTTGACATTCATTCACATTGTGTGGAGTCCTAATGAGTTGAATAGTTGAGAAATAACTATTTGCACTCTCAGTGTGGCCTACAAAAATAGGCAGAGCAGAAGAAAGGATCCATACAAACTGAGCAACATCTAGGATTTTGTTTCTTTTTTTTGTAGGACAAGATTCTCTCTGTATCGTAATTTATATTTTGACACATTCCTCCTTCAACTGGTCTCTCTGCTCCGTGCGTCACCCAGGGAAGCTGGGAGCCGCTCCGAACCCGACTGCCAACAAACCTGCAAGAGGAGGCCGCAGTGACGTGTGTTTGTGAGAGAGAGGCAGAGAGAGAGAGAGAGAGAGAAAAAGAGAAGTAAAGAGAGAAAGAAAGTGAGAGAGGAAAAGAAAGCAAGAAAGAAATAGAGAAATAGAGTGAGAGAAAGAGAGTGTGAGAAAGAGAGTGAGAAAAAGAGTGAGAAAGAGAGTGAGAGAGAAACAGTTGCTGGCTTTTTGGCAGCTCCTTAGGACTCGCAATGTGTGTCTGGGAGGGAAGGAGGGAGGAGGTTAGATTGCAAGCCTAAACCAGTGCAATACATCTGTGCAACACGGCATATTGGCATTTAATTTTCTTGTTTAAGCTTTCAGAAATTATTATCCGCTAAAGGGGATAGGGTGATGAGAAACAGACGGCAGACTTGGTGAATTCAGTGAAATACTGAGCCTCTTCGAATTCCATTCCCTCTGTGCCCAATGGCAATCTAAACACCAATATAATTACAAATGTAAATGTTTAATGCATAATATTGTTTATATAACTTTATAAATTAAAAGTAGACATGTCTAGAGAATCTATATCTATATATAGAAGCCAGTGAGAGAGTTACAAGAGACGTATATCATTTCAGTCAAGAGCTAAACGCTCACTCCCAGCTTTATTTCACCTCATCTGAACTTGCTGCATACCAACTCTCAAGATAGTGCTCTAAAAATAGCCCCAGCATCTGCAGATGGTTCTCTCTGATCACAGACATGTTTAGAATGCTGGAACTGTAATGTAATGCTGCAGTGCAGGCTGATGGCGAGTCACAGATATATTCCGGTGCTAGAGATAGCGACTGATCCTCGATGGTTCGATACCAGCAGTGCGCAGGTTTACAGTGATACATGCGCGTTACAGCATGTAACCTCGTGTCTCATCCAAGCAACCAGCCTGATAGCATCGTAACCAGGTCACGTGACCAATAACCTGCAGTTGCTTACATCACAGTGACCATTAAACAATGTGTTGGAGGGTACGTTTTATCCATTCACAGAATGAACAGTGCAAGTTACGGATCGAAGCTCGCCTGCTTGTCTTTCCTTCATGAACTTGGCACGCCCATCATGCACTAAATCATATGACGTACCCAGCAAAGAGAGCGAAAGAGTCACTTACGTGAGCAGAGTAGTGAAAATCTGCAATAAGGGGGAGAAGTTGCCATGTTATATTGCTCAGATGTACTGCGGCCGATTCCCCGATGGGCATTACTGGAAATGAGAGCCGATCGCGGGGAGCACTGGACAGGGAGAGGTTGAGGGATTGCTGCCCCTCACCAGGAACACCTGATCGGGGAATCGGCCTTATAACTACAAAGGCGTCAACCGTGGTAGGGACGTAGCGCTCTTGCCTCTGAGTCAGAAGGTCGTGGGTTCAAGACCTGCTCCAGGGACTTGAGCAAAAAATCTAGACTGACACTTCAATGCACTACTGAGGGAGTGCTGCACTGTCGGAGATGCCGTCTTTAGGATGAGATGTTAAACCCGTCTGCCCTCTCGGATGGATGTAAAAGATCCCACGGCACTATTTCGAAGAAGAGCAGGGGAGTTTGCCCCGGGGTCCTGGCTAATATTTATCCTTCAACCAACACTTAAAAACACATGAGCTGGTCATTATCACATTGCTGTTTGTGGGATCTTGCTGTGCGCAAATTGGCTGCCACATTTCCTACATTACAACAGTGACTACACTTCAAAAAATACTTAATTGGCTGTAAAACACTTTGGGACATCCTGAGGTCTTGAAAGGCACCATATAAATGCAAGTCTTTCTTTTCTGTACAACTTCATCACACAAAAACAACTTAACTTCGCTGGTTACCAGAGAGAAGAGTTCATGTTATTTGTGCGGTGAGATTCTACTGAGCCACATATTTTTTTTGCTGATTTATATTTCCTTAAGAGGATGAGTATCTAACAGGGCTTCCAGCAAGATGGAGGGGTGAACAAGTATCAGCACGCGGGACAATCACAAGAGTGCCCGCACCTCTGCTCAGAACGGAGAGAGAGCATCGGTCACTTTCTAAAGGTCCAGCCCACACCCGGGCTGCCAGGCTAAAGCACAACGTGACAGTCTAACCACAACATCTTCTGTTAGGATGGAATTCAGTGACTCTGAGCTCCCAGCACGGAGCCTCTCACGATAAGAGCACAGGTCAGAGAACTGGCTCTGTAAGATGATGCTGCAGTGCCAACTCTGATCACCAACGCCAATCGAATGAGGCTCCAAATATCTGAACTTTAGTCACAAGTTTTTAATGACAACTATCTCAGTGTAACAGGTTCACAGGAACTAACAACATATGAATCTCACACTCCACATAATCTGCTATCTGGGCAATTGACTCCATGTATGTGAGTCATTTAAGTAAATATTTTCCTCAAATGAACAAAAATGTGTTACTTGTACCTACTTTCTTTGCTCTTGTTAGTTAATCATTTAGGTGGTTACTCCAGTTAGTTGAATCATTTAGGTTCTTATCAGTCAGTTGAATTATTTAGGTGCTAACTCCTCTTTAATGTTGTAATGTAGGAAATGTGGCTCACTACCACCTTCTCAAGGGCAATTACGGATGGGCAATAAATGCCGGCCTCGCCAGCGACGCCCACATCCCATGAACGAATATAAAAAAAAATTTAAGTGCTGATTCCAGCTGGTTGAATTATAGGTGTTCACCCCTATTAAGTTGAAACCTTCCGGCAAAGATTCCATGTTTCACCACATCACATGATCACCATCACCCGACTCACTTCATTAACCTACCAAATGTGAGAAGTGAAAAGCAACAGCAGTACAAAATACTTGCCATCACAGATCAAAGCATCCCTGAAACAGAACATTCCTACTAGTATTCGGCTGTAAGTTCCTGCTAAGTGATGATCCTGATAAATGATGTCAGGCGTTGTGGAAAGCAAGTTATTCACTCACTGGGAATTGGCACAGTATTGTGAAAAGCGCTCTTGACCCCAGCCCAATTTGCACGGTGAACACTTACCGGAAGCTGCATCAGCTTCTTGTAGTAACGCTCCACTCGGCCAAAGACCTCCTGGCAGTAGCGGTGAAGTTCCTCCAGCTCTTCTTCAATTATTGCTGCGTCCATGGGCTCGCTCTTCTCAATAAGTTGCTCTCCTTGAATGAAGATCTGGTCAATTTTACTTGTGTTGAGGGATATTTCCTGCTGGAAGGCCTGTGGATGGAAGCAGGTCAGTCATTGCCGGAGACAGTGGAAGCAGCAGTGGAGTATGAGGAGCTACGAAGACAAACTATGGTGTCCTGGCTTATTTTTTGGACAGTGAGCAAATTTGAAATTCAGAGGTGATTTTCAGGGATACCTGGTCCTAGCCTGACTTGTCCTTACAAACAAACAAAAAAGAACTTCCCTTTACAGAGCTGTCTCCACGTGCTCTGAGAACAAGGAAGGCCCCCTTCAACCCAACAATGGGGGCAGAGCCTTCAGCATTAATTCTCGGATTTCCCTCCCTGTATCTCCCCTCCTTTCAAAACTTTCTCAAAATCCACGTTTTCCTCACCTCTACCTGTGAACTGTCCTGGGGCATGTGTTACAATAAAGACTTCACTCTCCTGATGGGGTGGTGACGTCTATATGTAACTTTTTTTTTATTCCTTCTCGGGATGTGGGCGTCGCTGGCAAGGCCAACAATTGTTGCCCATCCTTAGTTGCCCTGAGAAGGTGGTGGTGGCCTTCTCCTCGAGTGGTTTGAAACTACCGAGAGGCTTGCTGGGCCACTTCAGAGGGCAGTTTAGAGTCAACCATGTTGGTGTGGGACTGGAGTCAATAATAGGCTCAGACCAGTTAAGGAGGGCCTAAAAATAGGCCCAGACAGGTTTCCTTCCCTAATGGACATTAGTAAACCAGTTGGGTTTTTACCACAATCTGACATCTTGGGGGTGATTTTAAACCCCAAGAACAGGTGGGTTGGGAGCGGGTGGGAGTTCAAAATAGTTGTTTTTTGGGTCCCAACCGCAAAATTTTCGGACTTTGCATTCCCAGTGGGAAGCCTGTACTTTTACGCGGCGATGTTAAACCCGGAAATAAAGCCGGGTTGCAGTCGCGACTCAAAAAACAACTATTTTCAACTCCCACCCGCCCTCAACCCACCCATTCTTGGGGTTTAAAATCACCCCTCTTGTGTGAGCATGGCAGACATCATTTTGGTTTAACTAATATCATCCAGTATTTGGTTTAGAAAGTGTATACCATACCCAGGACTGTATCTCTCCACTACGTTTCACAACCTAGGCCAGAGTTCTCATTCATTCAGTGTTTTAAGTGATTTATTTAACTGTCCACTACTTGGGTCTTCATCTAAAAAGCATTTGGCTGAACTGTTTTGTCGTCTTCCCAAAATGTAGGCCATGGCGACATAATTAATATCAAAACACATCGCCCACAAAACGCTACTGGTTATTGGCACATCACCATGAAAGGAAAACATTCCTGATCAGTATTCCCTGTCCTTGGGAATCAAGGCAATGTCTCAGAGTTTTGGGAGGGTGTTAAATATCAGGGACAGGAAAAAAAACACATACACCAAAAAACCCCGAGAAACAGGGAAAGACCAAATCCACCTACAATAAATTATATTTAGATGCTTAACATGAAACTAAGACTTTTTTATATGGCATTGAATTCAGACCCCCTTATTATTTTTAAGATGGCACAAAGGCTTTGGGAAAGGGGAAACACAGCTGAAGATTTAATATTTTAAAATCACAAGAACCTGACTTCCGCCCTTGGGTACGAAGCCATTTGCAACACTTGTCCCTGGAATGAACCGTAGCCACATAGCTGATCGAGGAGGACAATTCTGTCACTATCATCGTACTCCAATAAAAAAAGGCAAACAGAGCAAGCTGCTTAAGATTCGGACATAAAGTGGGTGAAGTCAATGGAAAAGCAATTGAGGGGGAGTGTCAAACGGGCTGCCGATTTGCTACTGCCCAGAGTGAATGTCACCCTCAAAGAGTTGAGTCGTTTGACTTACTTTTAGCTGTTTGACTTTAGCCTGTACGTCACATTCAGAGAAGTGCTCAATGTTCGTCAGCTGCAGGTCCATCTCGGTCAGCCAGACCAAAATACTCTCACGTGCAGTTTCAAACTCCTCTCGCTGGCCAATGAAGTGCTGTTCAAACAAGACAAACACCCCACCGTAAGTCCATCCATGCTCATGTGAAGCTCGCCTCCAGAAAACAGGGTCTTTAACTTCTCCCAAACCAGACACAATTCTTTGTGGAACAGATTGTGTTTATCAGTATCTGTGATACAAGTCAGCAGATAATAGTCCTTCACTCTTTGCCCCTCTCCCTTTTCCACCTAGAACCTTTACAGATTTTACCTTTTAAACCCAACTTCCCCCTCCCTTTTTGGTCTTTGCTTTCAGGTCAGAACTAATTGGTACTCCAAAAAGTAGCATGGGATCCCTACGAAGCCCTTTGGAATATAGCCTTTCCTTTGTATAGAATTTACAGCACAGAAACAGGCCATTCGGTCTATGCCGGTGTTTATGTTCCCACCTTACTTCATCTCACCCTACCAACATATACTTCTATTCTTTTCTCCCTCATGTACTTATCTAGCTTCCCCTTAAATGGATCTATGTTATTCGCCTCAACCGCTCCACGTGGTAGCAGCAATCTGCGAGAATGGGCCAGCACCGTATCACAAGGCCTGCCGATGGTTGCCCGTGATGCTCGGCAATTGCTCGGGTTAGTTATCCTGATTAGATAGTTTCATTGAGAGGTGATATAGTTTAATTGTTTATATTACCTTAGTGATTACTAACACATCTATGTCTCTAGAAAAACAATTAAGAGTACTGACTTGACTGGATTCTTTCTGATATACTTCAAGCAGAGCCAAAAGAATAAACAACACATTTATACAGTTGCAGAAACCATTTTGAGGGTGGCACCTTTCTCAAGAAAAAAACACGATGGACCCCATAAATTAGGAAAAAACATACCATTTTTATCATAGCTACCTCCCCCTTGCTTTCAAAATACTGCAAGATTTTTTCTCTTCGATTCGCTTTAGCATGCTCCTCAACCTCTCTCTAGCTCAGTGTCCATCTTTTTCTTCCCTCTGCTCTGTAAAGTGCTAAGAGATGAGTTTTTTCTCTGCGAGGAGTGTTGTAGAGTTGATGGTGATGGTAGAGTTGAGTTGCACATAGACCCCCAAACATTTTTTTTTTAAAAACAGGAAATCAAATCAAAGCAATTAAAAATAACCACCATGCTTCATTTTATTCTACTTGGATTAGTGAAGATTAATAAAGTGCACTCCATTATTTCTTTGATCAAGGTGAGGCATGTTTAGCGCCTTCCCCTTTCAGGCACCATGTGTCAGCATCAAGCACTCCCAGGTCAGGTAAGGCACAGCCTGATGGCAGAGCAAAGCTCCCCCTGCTCTGTCCCAGCAATGTGCCTCAGCTCAAACCTTAAGAGTGCTCCCCATCTTGTGCCAGTGTGGTGTTTTTTTCCCATTCCTCCCATATCAGCCGCCTTTAGGCCGGTCAGAGAGATATTGTCAATCAGCGCAGAACTGGGGACAGTTTTGTGTTGTAAGCCCATGCCTGCTAGGGATTAAGTTGAAACTTCCCAAACTCATTTGACAGAGGACCCGTACAGCCAGCGGGTAATAGAGACTTTCAGTTTAGGCTGTCTAACTCACTGTGCCTATGCTCGCTGACCTACATTGGCTCCTGGTCCAGCAACGCCTCAATTTTACAATTCTCATCCTTGTGTTCAAATCTCTCCATGGCCTCACCCCTCCCTTTATCTGTAACCTCCTCCAGCCCTCCGAGATCTCTGCATTCCTCCAATTCTGGCCTCTTGTGCATCCCCAATTTTAATCGCCCCACCATTGGGGGCCGTGCCTTCAGCTGCCTAGGCCCTAACCTCTGGAATTCCCACCCCAAACCTCTCTGCCTTTCTCTCTTCTGTTAAGACGTCCCTTCAAACCTGCCTCTTTGAACAAGCTTTCAATCACCTGACCTAATATTTCCTTATGTAGCTTGGTGTCAAATTTTGTCTGATAGCGCTCCTGTGAAGCACCGTGGGACGTTTTACTACGTTAAAGGCGCTATATAAATGCAAGTTGTAGCGTCACCCAGTTCTTGAAGTTTCGATATAAAGATATTGGCTGAATCTTTGATCAGAGAATTCTCTACAGTTGCCCGTTACTCCAGCCTTACTTTCAGTCTCCTGAGAATGGCTGTGACCCTCCGCTGTAGGTTGTCCCAGCGCTGGTTTCCCTCGTGCACCATCTGTTTGAGTTTACTGGCGGAATCTGTGCGGTTTTCACGAGCCAAACGCCGATACTGCTTGTTGATCAGCTCCAGCTGGGTCAGGCTCTCATGGACCTGACGCTGAAACGCCTGAGGATAGAAGGAACGAAGAGTCACAGAAAATTCTGACCAGTTCATTAAATAAGAATGTTTTCAAACGCATTAATATATTTTTAAAAAACACTGCAAAATTAAGCTGGTGTCTTGTGTGACTGTTCTATACTGTAAGGGCAAAATTTAGCTACTGGATCATCCATTTAAACCAAAATGCAATTATTAAAAATATTAAATATAGGTGATCTCTCGTGACATTGTATGGGGGGGGGGAATAGATCTTGACTTTGGCGATAGTGTAAAACGGGTGATAGAGAGTCGGCAGTCCGTTTTACATCCCTCCCCATTTTTATTTACAGTGACTTCAGTTCGCTATCACCCATTTTATACCACCGCACAAAATCAAAGTTACCCCAGGGAGTCAAGACCAAATTTAGTCTTCAGGTGAAGTGGGGTTAGAGGGCAGGGAATAATGGCACCAGGGTGTGTAGACATAATTCAGTCACCATATCAAAGTCACACATTATTATGCTTCAATTACAAATTCTGATATCCACACTTATAATGGCAACTTGTCACGTTGTAATTACCCACTCCTGCCAGAAGGGTGGCACTGCAGCACCTCCACTGGCAGGAGAGTATAACTACAGTGTGACAAGTTTACATAGGCAGTTCCCATTATAAATGTGGGCATTGCAATTTACAATGGAAAAAGTCAACAGAAAGTGCGTACAGATGTAAGATTTTTAATACGTTATTGATGTAAATTCAATCAATTCCATCTTGAGGAAACCCTGCTGAGAGGCCCTCCCTAATTCCCATTAATAATCAGCAACACAGCCAGGAACAATGCATGGTTGTTTTGTACAAACAGTAAACATGTGCTAGCCAGGAGATGCGCGAGTCGGTGGCCACTTTAAGCCGCTGTGTTGTTGAGGCCGTACAGCACCAACAGCTCTGCTCCTCATTACAATACCTCAAACTTCTTCAGTTCTTCTTTGGCAACTGTGTAGAGGACCTCCGAGGAATTGGGCACTGCCGCTGTCCGCTCGGAGGTTTCGAGCCAGTCTTCAAAGCGAGAATAGTCATCCAGAAACTTCTGCCACAACCTCCACGTCTCTTCAATCCTAAGGAAAAAAAAAAGAAAAAAAAAGGTAAGACACAATGAAATTGTGGATCTGGTGATTGGGTGAGTTGAAGTAAATAGAGTGGGAGGAAGTTCGTGTGGAGCATAAACACCAGCAGAAAACCTGTTGGGTCAAATGACCTGTTTCTGTACTGAAAATTCTATGTAATTCTATGAAATTGATATTGAAGGCCATTGAGTGAGTGTTGTTGGCTTAGATTCCCCGAGGCTGAAAGCCAGGAGCAAAGATAAAATGTGGAGCACTTAATGACTTCAAACCAATACACAGTCCCATCATTGGGAAATTTAAACCAGCTGTTTCTTTTCTCCGATTTGCAGTCCAACAAGACAGCACATACCCTGAAGACTAGACTTTGAGTGCTGTACACATTGAGTTTCCTTTGGGATACAAATCCCATTGCTGCATTTTTTAAAATGTTTCATTCTCAGGATGTGTGCATCACTGGCAAGATTGGCATTTATTGCCCATCCCTAGTTGCCCTGAGAAGGTGGTGGTGGGCCTTCTTCTTGAACCACTGTTAGCGGTTTGATACAACTGCTAGGCCACTTTAGAGGGACTGGAGTCAAATATAAGCCATACTGGGTAGGGTCAGCAAGTTTCCTTTCCTAAAGGACGTTAATGAACCAGTTGGATTTTTACGACAATCCGACTGCTTCATGGTCACTTTTACAGATACCAGCTTTTTATTTGCAGATAGTTTTATTTTAAAAACTAAGTTCAAATTCTTAAGCTACCAGGGTGGGATTTGAACTCACAGTCCCCAAATTATTAGTCCAGTAACATAACCACTACACTACCATACCCTAGTGTACTTGCGTTACTTCAGACAAGCAGATCAGAGCCTAGGACGGGCGAGTTTAAAAAGGATGGGAGTTCAGTTAAACTCTGGAACCCGGATTTTCTGACCGAGGCACATTTCCGAGGGGCCAGGGCATCTTGTGCCCACTGCGCCTCCACTCCCGGCTGATTTTCTGGCCCGGAGGCCATTTGCATGCCAGAGGCGGGCACGCTGCTGGAGAGTCCTGCCGGAATCAGAGTAGGAATCAGTAGTGGTTAAGCCACGGAATGCCAACAGCCTCAGAGTAGAAAAGATCTACCCGCTTGGAAAACCTTTCCAGGGGCCCATCTTCTTTGTTCCTTTGCCAACCTTTAAACGTTGGGTACCAAGGCCCAACGGATGGGGAAAATGCCCTCAGATAGGTCTGCTGTTCGGAAAGTGGCGGGGCGGTGGGGGTGGTTGTCAGAACATGGTGGAGTGGTTCCTGAACAATTTTCTGGCCTCATCCATCCCACACCCACCAAAACAAAAAGGGGTTGGAAATTGCAGCCTTCTGACTGTGAATAATACGCTAGTGCATTTTTACTGATGGTTCTACATGGTAATAAAATATTTTAACGGATGATAGGCAGAATGGCCTCCTAGTGTGTTACAAATTCTATCATCAATTGCCCTTGCTCGCTTTGAAGAACCTCCAATGCATTCAAATACAGTGGGCCCGCACTATTCCATTGTTGTGTTGTATTGTGTTAGTTGTGTGTCAGTTGTACAACACGCTATAGTGAAAGAATGCTGAACCAGAGAGGATTTTGCCTTTGCTTTCACTGCGAGAACATTTTTACAGGGCTTTAGTGAGACCTCGCCTGGAGTACTGCATACAGTTTTGGTCTCCTTATCTAGGGAAGGATATACTTGCCTTGGAGGCGGTGCAACGAAGGTTCACTAGATTAATTCCTGGGATGAGAGGGTTGTCCTATGAAGAGAGGTTGAGTAGAATGGGCCTATACTCTCTGGAGTTTAGAAGAATGAGAGGTGATCTCATTGAAACATATAAGATTATGAGGGGGCTTGTCAGGATAGATGCTGAGAGATTGTTTCCCCTGACTAGAGAGTCTAGAACTAGGGGCATAGTCGCAGGATAAGGGGGCGGCCATTCAACACTGAGATGAGGAGGAATTTCTTCATGCAGAGGGTTGTGAATCTTTGGAATTCTCTACCCCAGAGAGCTGTGGATGCTGAGTCATTGAATATATTCAAGGCTGAGATGGATAGATTTTTGGACTCTAAGGGAATCAAGGGATATGGGGATCGAGCGGGAAAGTGGAGTTGAGGTCGAAGATCAACCATGATCTGACTGAATGGCAGAGCAGGCTCGAGGGGCCTTATGGCCTACTCCTGCTCCTATTTCTTATGTTCTTAACATCTAGAATCATACTTCGCCTTTTGTGTCTATATTGGCCTCAAGCCCCATACTCTCTGCCCTCGATTAACTACTTCCTATCTCCCATCTCTGCCCGGTCTTGGTTTCTCTCATTCTCCTCTCTGTCTTGTCGCACTATGTCCTTCTCAAACCTCTTCAGTTAACTCCCTCACCGATCTTGTATTCAGGTACTGCTCCAGTTTTGAATCCTTGCTTGACCAACCCATTGCTTCCATCATCCAGCCTGGCACCTGGCGCCCTCTGCTGGAGCCACTGCCGCTGGCTCTCCCAAGAGCAGCCATTCGGATTGTTCCACTCCCATCTCCCAGTGCACATCCCAAACACCAGTCTCCGAGGGTTGCCCCAATCTTTGTCCCATCCCAATTTCTACTACCCCGCCCCTCCACCCACAACCCTGATCCCCCATGGTGATCTGTACGCTTCATATCATCCCACACAATGACCACTCCTCACAGGCAAAGCCCACTACATTGATGACCTCACCCTGGACAAGTACATCAATACTATGGGCCTAACACAAACATGACTCATTCTGAGGTCCTGCTACAGAATGTCCTCGCCTTTCAAGGTCCACCCCCGCCCTCCGAAACCCACAGCAATTTCCTTGCTGAAATCTCATCCCTCTTTGCCCACTAAGCCCCTGCAATGAGCGACTCCCCTAAATTGGTAACTCAAACCTGCAGCTAGACTCTCTGCCCCCTCCGCTCCGATTCCTCTGGTCGTCTGTTCTCATTCGGCCTCATCCTGCACATAAACTTCCATGCACAGATGACTGTGACTGTCCAGAGTCCTGACTACCTTGTGCTAATGGGGAGTTGGAGAGAGCAGAGTGGCAGTCTTGCCCTGGGCAGTTACACAGCAGGCTACTAGAGAATTTATAGCAGGTTAATTGGGCCAGTTCTAAGCATAATGTGGGACAGCAGGGAACCAGTTAGAGAGTTCAGGAGAATGGGGCCGGGCTAGGCTGAGCGGGATCACAGAATTACTTCAGTACACTGGGGATTTATTCTGCAAGCTCTCCCAGTCCGATATGCCAGTGTGTACCCCCCACTCTCCGACTTTTTGAATTCCCCTCCCACCTTGGCCCCACACTCCGGAAAGCTGGCCCTCTGTCTTGCTATCTTTCCCCTTCCTTCCTCAAGACCTACCTCTTTGGCCATGCCTTCAATCACCTCCTCTAACTACCATGCAATGTCCTTTCTTGCTTCTGTGAAACACCTGGGATGTTTACTACGTTAAAGGTGCTATATAAATGCAGGTACTTGCTGTATATTAAATTTAATTATAATTTTATTGTAGGAACCAGACCAAAACTTTGGTACATTCAATACACCAGGACTCCACTATAATCCCCTCTTGATCTGGTATAGCACAAGGACACATTCCAGGCAGCACAGTCGGATAGCAGTGGCTGGCCAATACAGGTTGCTTGTAAAAATTTAAAACCGTTAAGTTATTGCAGCTATCCCAACGTTAAAACCTTCAGCGCTCGGGTACTGCTGAACACAAAGCACGGAACTCCATGGGGGGGTGACGTTTGTCTTGTGGGGGCTTCCTGCAAAGGTTGGGTTTGAGGCCCCTACATCGATAAAGTTGAGATCTTTAAACTTATCACTGGCTCCGCTCGGGGTCCCGTACAACAACAATGTGAATTTATATCGTGCCTTTAACGTAGGAAAACGTCTCAAGGCGCTTCACAGGAGAGTTATCGAACAAAATTGTACGCCGAGCCAAAGAAGATATTGGGATGGGTGACCAAAAGTTTGGTCGAAGAGGTAGGTTTTAAGGAGGGTCTTAAAGGAGGAGAGAGAGGTGGAGAGGTTTAGGGAGGGAATACCAGAGCTTAAGGCCTAGACGACTGAAGGCACGGCTACCAATGGTGGGGCGAAGGAAGTGGGGGGATGCGCAAGAGGCCAGGATTGGAGGAGCGCAGAGATCTCAGAGGGTTATAGGGCTGAAGGAGGTTACAGAGATAGGGAGGGGCGAGGCCCTGGAGGGGTTTTAATATTAGGATGATAATTTTAAATTTGAGGCATTGCTGGACCAGGACCCAATGTAGGTCAGCGAGCACAGGGGTGATGGGTGAATGGGACTTGGAGCGAGTTAGGATACAGGCAGCAGAGTTTTGAATGAGCTCAAGTTCATGGAGTGGGTGAGGATGGGAGGCCAGAGAGAGAGCATTGGAATAGTCGAGTCTGGAGGTAACCGAGACATAAGGGTTTCAGGAGCAGATGGGCTGACAGCAGGGGCGGAGACGGTCGATGTTACGGAGGTGGAAATAGGCAGCCTTGATGATGGCGAGCATATGGGGTCGGAAGCTCTGCACAGGGTCAACTGCACGTGTTGCATGGTCCTATGGCCGCCCCTTGGAATTACTCATTCCCGAAAGCTATTCTTCTGAAAGCTGCTCGTCTGTCATTAAAATCTTGTACACTTCACATCACCTCCCACTAGCATGAAACAAGATCCCTTACTTGAGCCTCCTTTCCATGGACATGGCGCAGATGTTCCTCCACCTGCGGTCCAGGTTGCGCGTGGCCTGCTGGATTGAATCGCACTCCGTCTCAGTGGCACAGGCATCGCAATCGTGGAGCAGAACTTCACAAAGGTTGAGGACGGAGGCCACGCCCGTACTATGCTTCTCAATGTCCCGCTGCAACTCCTGCAAGTACAAAGACACAGTGTTAAAGGTGGTATTGGAGGAAAGCCCAATTCACCTCGCAACCGTTCAGGATGAATTGTAGGCTTTGTGTCGCTTTGTGGCCCTTCATTCCCCGAGAGGTTGGGCGCCCAACACTGGGGTGTTCTGCACTCTAATTCTCCTACCTTCGCAAAAAGAAAGAGAGAGAGAGAGAAAGAAAGAGAGAGAGCAAAAGAACGAGAGGGCGAGAAAGAAAGAAATAGAGAGAGAAAGAAAAGAAAATCTCAGGACGTCCCAAAACACTTTACAACCAATAAATAACTTTTGAAGTGTAGTCACTGTTGTAATGTAGGAGATGCAGCCCCCAAATTGCACACAGCAAGGTACATTGACATTCAACAGCATTACCATCGCTGAATCCCCCACCATCAACATCCTGGGGATCAGCATTGATCAGAATCTAAACTGGACCAGCCATATAAATACTGTGGTTACAAGAGCAGATCAGATGCTGGGTATTCGGCAATGAGTGACTCACCTCCTGACTCCCCTAAGCATTTCCACCATCTACAAGGCACAAGTCTGGAGTGTGATGGAATACTCTTCATTTGCCTGGATGAGTGCAGCTCCAACAACACTCAAGAAGCTCAGCACCATCCAGGACAAAGCAGCCCGCTTAATTGGCACCCCATCTACCAGCTTAAACATTCACTCCCTCCATCACCAGCGCACCGTGGCTGCAGTGTGTACCATCTACAAAATGCACTGCAGCAACTCACTAAAGCTTCTTCGACAGCACCTCCCAAACCCGCAACCTCTACCATTTAGAAGGACAAGGGCAGCAGGTGCATGGGAATACCACCATCTGCACGTTCCCCTCCAAGTCACGTACCGTCCTGACATGGAAATATATCGCCGTTCCTTCATCGTTGCTGGGTCAAAATCCTGGAACGCCCTACCTAACAGCACTGTGGGAGAATCTTCACCACACGGATTGCAGTGGTTCAAGAAGGTGGCTCACTACCACCTTCTCAAGGGCAATTAGGGATGGGTAATAAATGCTGGCCTTGCCAGTGATGCCCACATCCCAAGAATTAATAAAAAAAATACTACGAACAGCAATGTGATAATGACAAGATAATTTGTTTTAGGTGCTGGCTGAGGGATAAATATTGGCCAGGACACTGGGGAGAACTCCCCTGCTTTTCTTCGAATAGTGCTGTGTCCACCTGAGAGGGCACAGAGGCCTCAGTTTAATATCTCATCCAAAAGATGGCACCTCCAGCAGTGCAGCACTCCCTCAGTACTGCACTGTGAGTGTCAGCCTGGATTATGTGTTCAAGTCTCTAGAGTGGGGCTTGAACCCACGACCCTCTGACTCAGAGATGAGGCTGCTACTATTGAGCTCATGCTGATTCCCCTTCTCTGGTGATAGTCCAGAGTAGCGAGTGCTAGATGTTTGTTTACCTGTTGCTCCGTGAGCTTCTGTTGTATTTCATGAGAATCACAGGCATCGTAGACAATTGGTCTCGATAGATCGGTTTCAATCTGGGCAAGCCACGATCGCAAGCTGCTCATATTCTTGTCAAGCTGCTGCACGGCAACCAGTGTCTCCTTCAGCTTCTTAACTCTGAAATGGAAGAGAAGGTGAGAAATATTCAGTCGAATCAACACTGGCTTTAAATCGCTCAGAACTCCATTCAGTTTTGGGCTCCACACCTCAGGAAGGACATAATGGCCTTGGAGGGGGTACAGCGCAGATTCACCAGAATGATACCAGGGCTCAGAGGGTTAAATTATGAGGAGAGTTGCATAGACTAGGCTTGTATTCCCTTGAGTTTAGAAGGTTGAGGGGTGATTGAATTGAGGTGTTTAAGATGATTTGACAGGGTAGATAGAAACTATTTCCTCTGGTGGGGGAATCCAGAACAAGGGGACACAATCTTAAAATTAGAGCGGGGCCTTTGAGGAGTGAAATCAGGAAACACTTTTTGTACACAAAGGGTAGTGGAAATATAGAATTCTCTCCCCCAAAAGTCTGTGGATGCTGGGGATCAATTGGAACTTTCAAAACGGAAATCGATAGATTTATGTTGGGTAAGGGTATTAAGAGATATGAAACCAAGGCGGGTAAATGGAGTTGAGGTACAGATCAGTCATGATCTGATTGAATGACGGAACAGGCTCGAGGGGCTGAATGGCTGCACCTATTCTGTTCCTATGTTCCTAGGCAGTTCCCAGAGTGTATTCTGACTGGTTGAAAGATTGCCTCATTGTATTTTAAATGAACCCATGTTGGATGAGTCAACTTAGCATTGGACATGTTCCTGTTCTTTAAGGTAAGATTTCCCAATGTGCGGAGATTCATCCAGTGTGAGCACACATCTGGGAAATGGTATCGTCCTTTCCCCATTAAAGTAAATGAACAGAAAATTAGAGAGGACGCATCAGGTGGGCAAGGCTCCACCCCAGGTGGGCGAGGCTTCGTACCAGGTGGGTAAAGCTCAGTACCAGGTGTGCGTTGAGAAAATTCCTCCTTAAAATTGCTTCAAATTGGCACAAGGGAATGAAGCAGTGCTACCGGGGAACGCTGCATCGGGAAGCACTGCATCAGGAAGCACTGCATCGGGAAGCACTGCATCAGGAAACGTCGGCACTGGGAAATGTTGCATTACAAAATGCTGCCATTGCGAACCATTGCCAACACAAAACATTACATTGGGAATCGCTGCCATTAACCAGGGCAACGGGAGGGGCGAGGGGGTGGGGGGAGGGCTACAATTGGCATCACTGCCCCAGGACTGGGATGAGAGAAAGAAACTATCAGTAGTTCATCCAAGCTGGAAAGGGCACGTGTGTAAAGTCAGCAGAGGGCAAGATCAGGCTGGGCTGTCATGCCCTCCATGCTGAAATAGTCTGCTTAAGAGTAGGAGGAGGCCATATGGCCCCTCAAGTCTGCTCCGCCATTCAATAAGATCATGGTTGATCTTCGACCTCAACTCCACTTTCCCGCCCGATCCCCATATCCCTCTTCATCCCTCCCTCACTTCATCACTCACTCACTCACTTCCTCCTTCACTTCCTCCCTTCTTTCCTCATTCCCTCCCTTCATTCCTCACTCCCACCCTCACTCCCACCCTCATGGCTTAGTTTCACTTGGTAAGAGGGGAAGGAGGTAGAGAACATAAATTAGTGAAGTGCAGAAACCCTCACTGCTCAATTACTGGCTTCACACAGCTCTAGACTGGAGCTCAGTACTGCACTGCATTGAGCGAGGTGCTGAGATTTTTTATTCTTTGCATATACTGTAGACTTTTTACAATGGCCTACAAAAGGTCACGGTCAAGTCAAATGAGTCACTGCGAGTGAGGAAGTCAAACACCACATCTGCGTGGTTCCAAGTAAAAGGTATCCCGCTTACAGTGAATGGATGAGAGCTGGTTGCCAACACAAGCACCTAAGTTTCCCAAAAAGGGGTAGGCATTATTGTGAAAGAGATTAAAACAGTCAGAAGGAGCCTGAAGGCAACAAATTGCCCTTCCCCTCAGGATGGTGTTGTATACTGTCTCAACCGAAACAAGTCATGCTGTTCAAATCACCAGAGGGAGTGAGGGAGGGAGGATGTGAGGGAGGGAGTGAGGTTGGGAGGTTGTGAGGGAGGGAGGGAGAGTAGGAGTGAGGGATGAAGGGAAGGAATGAGGAAAGTAGGGAGGAAGTGAAGGAGGAAGTGAGTGAGTGAGTGAGTGATGAAGTGAGGGAGGGATGAAGAGGGATATGGGGATCGGGCGGGAAAGTGGAGTTGAGGTCGAAGATCAGCCACGATCTTATTGAATGGCGGAGCAGGCTCGAAAGGCCGTATGGCCTACTCCTACTCCTATTTCTTATGTTCTTTTGTGAGTGAGTGAGTGAGTGAGTGATGAAGGGAGGGAGAGGGAGAGGGGATGAATTGAGGGAGGGAGGAAGAGAGGGAGAGTGGGAGGTTGAAGAGGGAAGGGAGGGAGGTTGAAGAGGGGAGGGAAAGAGATAGGGTTGGGGGGAGGGGGAGATTCATGCATGTAACAAAAACTGCAGGATTGCATGTGCCAAACCAACAAGACAGCTCAGTTAATCTAACAATTTAAAGAGAACTCTTGGACAAACTACATGCAAAATAGAAATTCAAAATATAGAATATGACAATTTTTTTTAGCTGGCTGAATATTTATTTGACAGTGCATAAAACTGTAAAAAGTCACCTATTTTAACCTTTTTTAGTCAAAAATATCTCAGACTGTAATGATCATGTGGAATGGTTGGAGTGAGGATCCATTAACACCCAGAGCTAGCTCCATTACAACACCTTTCAACTTGAAAGGGAGAAAATTGCAGGGCTACGGTGAAAGACCAGAGGAGTGGGACTAATTGGATGGCTCTTTCAAAGAGCCGGCACAGGCACGATTGCTCGAATGGCCTCCTTCTGTGCTGTAAGAGTCTAAGATTCTAGGATTCTAATGCTAGTGTACTGGGACAGTCCTAGCCTCAGGTCATATTTTTCTACATGAAATATTTTAAAATCTCGCTTCTTAATTCAAAGAGAAAAATCACAAATTAATCATACGTATAATTTATCACTTAACTGGTGCCCTCTCAAGCACTGGCTTAGGAAGGAACGTGTACCCGTAGTGTGGTGCTAATGGCTTAATATTATTCTTTCATTTGTGCATTAATTATAGCTTACTGTACTTACGAGGAATGCCTCCATCAGACTGAAGAACTCCCACAATACCAGCTGTTAAAGCTTTATTCTGAACTGCCTTATGAAAGGTTAGCCAGTGTGTCATCAATGTAAACTGCGAGATGTCCCAGATACCTCCGGCAGAGTGGAATCTGCTGCTTTGCAAATTTGTGTTCAGGGCTGATTTTTATCCCCCCAGCTCCAGATTTTTTGAAGCCACACCATGCTTTGAAAATTTTCAAGTTATTATTACCTAAACTGGTGTCAGCCGTGGCTCGGTGGGTAACACTCTCGCCTCTGAATCCAGGTGGACACTCCCAGTGAAGTACTGAGGGTGTGCTGCACTGTCGGAGGTGCCGTCTTTCGGATGAGATGTTAAACTGAGGCCCTATCTGCCCTTTCAGGTAGAAGTAAAAGAACCTAGGGCACTAGTCGAAGAAGAGCAAAGGAGTTCTTCCGGTGTCCTGGCTAATATTTATCCCTCAACCAACATCACTAAAACAGATTATCTGGTGATTTATCTCATTGCTGTTTGTGGGACCTTGCTGTGAGCAAATTGGCTGCTGCGTTTCCTACACTACAAATGTACTTCGTTGGCAGTAAAGCACTTTGGAACATTCTGAGGTTGTAAAAGTTGCTATATCAATGCAAGTTCCTTCTTCTTTCTTTTTAAACCAACCAGTATGTGCCAAAGTCTGTGCTGATCTAAACCTGGCATGGTCGAGACTGTCCTGAATGAAATCAAGCTTTCATGGATCGTTCCAGCTACTTACCACAAGCTACCTGGCATCTAACCAAAATTACAACCAAACGGCAATGAATTCAAGATTTTAAAGCTCCTTTCTCAACAAACTGCTACAACAAACAAGAAAAGCAAAACAGTAAAGATTTCAAATGGATATGTGTAGAGGTCAGCATTATTTTAAAAAACATGTAACGAGCATAATTAATAAACAAATTCAAGTAACTCATGATCTGCAACCAGGCTACACAGCAGTTTAGACAGTTTCATACTCTTGCTCTCTCTTGTTTGTTCTTAAATCCGCAAGCCTACCAGAAAAGAAGTCATAGAATCATAGAGCATTATGGCATTGACAGAGACCATTTGGCCTGTGCCGGCTCTTTGAAAGAGCTGTCCAATTTAGTCCTACTCACCAGCTTTTTCCCCATAACCCTGCAAATTAGCCCTCTTTAAGTACACATCCAATTACCTTTTGAAAGTTCCTATGGAATCTGCTTCCACCATCCTTTGAGATAGTGCATTCCAGATCTTAACAACCCTCTGTGTGAAAAAAATTCTCCTCATTTCCCATCTAGTTCTTCTGCCAATTATTTTAAATCTATGACCTCTGGTTACCGACCCACTTGCCAGAGGAAACAGTTTCTCCCTACTTGCTCTATCAAAACCCCTCAGAATTTTGAATACCTCTATTAGGTCTCCCCTTAACCTTCTCTGCTCTAAGGAAAACAATCCCAGCTTCTCCAATCTCTCCATATAACTGAAGTCCCTCATCCCTGGTATCATCCTGGTAAACCTCCTCTGTACCCTCTCCTAGGGCTTGACATCCTTCCTAAAGTGTGGTTCCCAGAATTATCCACAATACTCCAGCTGAGGCCTAACCAGTGATTTGTAAAGGTCGTCCTTGTTTTTGTATTCAATCCCCCTATTTACAAAGCCAAATATCCCATACGCTTTCTTAACCACCTTATCAACTTGCCCTGCCACCTTCAAAGATTTGTGAATAAGCACCCCTAGGTCCCTCTGCTCTTGCATCTCCCTCAAAATAGTGCCATTTAGATTATCCTGCCTTTCTGTGTTGTTCCTCCCAAAGTGCATCACTTCACACTTATCCGCATTAAATTGCGTCTGCCAAGTGTCTGCCCATTTCACCAGTCTGTTTATGTCCTCCTGAAGTCCGCTACTATCCTCCTCACTATTTACTATATTGCCAAGTTTTGTATCATCTGCAAACTTAGAAATTATACTCCCTATACCCAAGCCCAGGTCCTTTATATGGAACAAGAAAAGCAATGGTCCTAATACCGACCCCCGGGGGACCTCACTGCATACTTCTCTCCAGTCAGAAAAACATCCGTTCACCACTACTCTCTGCCTCCTATCCCTTAGCCAATTAAGTACCCAAGTTACCACCATCCCTTTAATCCCATGTGCTTCTATTTTCTGAATAAGTCTGTTACGTGGCACTTTATCAAATGCCTTTTGAAAGTCCATATACACAACATCTACTACACTACCTTCATCAACCCTCTCGTTACTTCGTCAAAGTACTCAATCAAGTTAGTCAGACATGATAAAAGCCACAAGTGAAACTGCAGCAAACTGAGGTGAGGTGAGGAAGAGGATATAAATGAATGAGACGGTGTGCGCACCAACAGTAACCAGCAACTGCACAAGACTGTCAAACTAAACACAGTGACTAACGGCACTGGGGGATAGAAAGGCAGAAGCTAGGGGGAGATGGGGGCGGCGGTGGGGTGGTTAGGTTTACAACTAAACCAGCATTTCAAGACTGCCAGGCCAGTCTCTAGCCAAAACCTTCGTATCTCCAGTGAGATTTATAGATCCCTTGCTGACATGTTGCTCCATCGGCTGTCCTATTGCTTTGAACATCTGTTATTTATTAAAGGGCTCACAACTGCGGATCAGAAACCTGCACAGGTCAAAACAGATCTTTAAGACTGGAAAAACTTAATTTTACATTTGTTTGAGTTTGGCTTAAAATTAACGAAAAGTCCCGTCTTGTTCCTAGTCAGAAAACTCTTGCATCAAAATGTTGTTGCACTTAAAGCAGTTTTACTTTCTGATGAAGGTAAAGGGTTAAGTTGTTAATCCAGTGTTTTAGCCATATTTTAAATACTTACCCAAGCTAATTAGATATAAACTTCCCATTCGGATGGTATCAGTAAAGTGGAGTCTGTCTGTAAAGAAGGGATATCCTGAGCAGATAGCCATACTGCCTACTCTGCAAGTACAGACCATGACAGTTCAGAACACACTGTTTCTCTGCACCTCGCTGAGAAATTCCTCATTAAATTAAGTTACAGCAATTCTGTGTGCTGACAGCTGACAGATTGTAACCTAGCCTGCGCTGATTTATTGAGAGTCTGCTGCCCCTTTGTTCTATTCTCCAAACTAAGAAGTGTGGCACTTGGCTTTGTACAGGATGTGTAATCAGATTTTTAAAATTTGCTCTTTTAAACAGCAGCGGGAAATGCTGAAGAAACAGCAACAAATAAACACGATGCAGAGAGTGCACCGCTGACGCAACCAAGGCATGCAAACATCTGTGGGGTCAACGGCGCAATGGGTCTCTAACCAAGCATGCAACAGCAGAAAGCGACGGAATGGGAAGAGAAGAAGCAAAGACCTGCCTGGTAACATCACAGTGACAGTCGGGGAGCTCAAGGTCCGCATCGCAGCACTCAGCCATTGCTTCTACCAGAAGAACTGCAGCGACGAGGAGAAAGGAGATCACCTCCTGCAAAAAGGGCCTGAGGAACTCTAGTACAGTGCACGCCAACACTCTCGCACAACAGGCAGCGATCAGCAAATCACTCGCCAATCGTCACTCTCTAACAAATGTTACTAGAGCCGGGCCTGACAACTGGCAGCACGGAGCGACAAGTGTTCAGGTTTCTAAATAAAAACTTACGCTCATCGGCATGTATCGCTGGGCTCACATTCCTGGAGCGTCAGGCCAACAAGGGCAAGTGCGCGGCTCCTTCCAAATGGGGACACTCAATCTGTGCCCGCCAGACCCAATTCTCCAGCACCTGGGCACCCCAGCATTAAGAGTTCAGAGCTGACTTTAACTTAGAAAGTATCTGGTGCCTCGCTTCAGTAATAACAGGCAAACACTCTGAACTATTCCTAACCTATGACGTCTCTCCACTGGGATGCGTGGAGGCCAGCAAGGAAAATCACAAGCAGTAAGCAATCAGCAGCTGTCTCTCTCTCGCTCTTTCCCCTACAGCACTTCCCTCCTAGCATAGCAGAAGGACCGATTTCTTATAAAGCAGAGCCTTTCCTACATTATTAACTGCGCACTCACTATCGGGTCATTTTTCTTTCCCAAGGCAATCCTAGCTGGAGAGTCACTGGACTCAGTACATTTTGCCAAGAACTGGGACAACAGAAAACAAAATCCCCATCAGATACTGATTTCAGCTCTAAGTTTTACTCCACAGCTTTATCTTCGTTTATGGACTTCTTTCCTGCTGGGCCAGATCTCTGATTTGAGCGAGACCCATTGCAATGCTCGAGAGTTTCCACACCGAGCCGCTGATAAACTCAGGTAAATAGAGCTTGTCTGTTCGATAGAGAGTGCACACATCACCCCCCTGGGAGACCCCCCACTCTGAGGGTCATTTTGACTCTGGACGATGGTGTGAAATGGACGATATCGGCTCCACCGCCCCTTAAACACCTCTCGCCAATTTTGTTTCTGTTGCAATCAATAGAAAACGGGGAGAGGTGTTTAACGAGTGCTCGAGCCGATATCGGCCATTTTACACTGTCGTTAAAAAACAAATTACCCCCAGTGAGTCCAGAGAACATTTTGCAGATTAGTATGAACCAAGACCCCCCGACCTCCAAAGTGTGAACAGGGAAACAGGTGGGGCTACACTGGCTGATACCATGCCGTGTACCAGCACAGAGCCCTGGTGTGGATGGTATGGTCTGCTGCCCGTATCCTAACTCGCACCATGTCCCGTACACCCATCACCCCTGTGCTTGCTGACCTACATCGGCTCCCAGTCCTGCAACGACTCAATTTTAAAATTCTCATCCTTTGTATTCAATTCCCTCGCACATCCCCGTCTCTGTAACCTCCTCCAGCCCAACAACCCTCCGAAATCTCTATGCTCCTCCAATTCTGGCCTCTTGCACATCGCCGATTTCCATAGCCCTAAGCTCTGGGATTCATTCCTTAAACCTCTCCGCCTCTCTCTCCTCCTTTAAGTCGCTCCTTAAAACATACCTCTTTGACCAAGCTTTTGGTCACCTGTCCTAATATCACCTTTTGTGGCTCGGTGTCAAACTTTGCCCAATAACGCTCCTGTGAAGCGCCTTGGGATGTTTTACTACATTAAAGGCGCTATATGAATTGTTGTTGCTGTTGTGTGTTTTCTGAAATTACCACACAGAGCCCTGGTATGTTTTCTGCTGCTTGTCCATCCAGGACAATCCTACCATGGCTGGCAACAACAACTTGCATTTATGTAGCGCTTTTAACGATGTAAAACGTCCCAAGACGCTTCACAGGAGCATAATCAGACAAAATTTGACACCGAGCCGCCTAAGGAACTATTAGGACAGGTGACCAAAAGCTCGGTCAAAGAAGTAGATTTTAAGGAGCAACTTAAAGGAGGAGAGAGAGATGGTGAGGTGGAGAGGGTTAGGGAGGGAATTCCAGCGGATGGCAAGGGCTACAACAGCAACTTGCTTCTATATCCTGGAGGAGAGGGCTCCCAGTAACAGTTCCAACCCCTTAGGTTCCATTAATGAGCCCAGCAGGCCAGTCTTTCATCCTGCAGGCCAGCTTGGCCTGGCCTTGGGGGCAGAATACCGAGCCTGCCTCAGATGATTGGCTCGATGTCAAACGCTTGACCCCATAGTGACCCGCTGACCTCCTCCTGAAGGAGGACAGTGATTGGTTGAATGTTAGACGACCCACAAGCACAGGTTTAAGCCCTCGCTGGTCAGACAGTGGATACCCGGAGCTCCACGTGAATGCCAGCGAGCAGCACAATTCACCGTAAAACATCTGCGGGTCCTGCCACCATTCCCCTAATCACAGCTCAGATATACATCATATCCCAACATACACTGCCTCCATCAGCTGGAGATGCTGAGCATCAGAGGCAACTGTTTGCCTCTCTGCCACCCAAATGTGGCAGGCATTGAGTCCAGGATCTATGAAGACACATTCACCGATCCCTGCCGGTGAACCAAATTGACGACGAACCAAAGAAGGAGATGTTAGACAGACAAAAAGTCTGGCCAAAAAGGTGAGTTTTAAGAAGGATCTTGAAGGAGTAGAGGGAGGTGGAGAGGCTAACAGATTTAGGGAGGGAATTACAGAGCTTTGGGCCAAGACGGCTGAAGGCACAGCCGCCAATGGTGGGGCAGAGGGAGCGGGAGATGCACAAGGGGCCAGAGTTGGTGGAACGCAGAGTTCCCAGAGGGTTCTAGGGCTGGAGAAGATTACTGAGATAGACCATGAAGGGATTTGAACACGAGGATGAGAATTTTAAACCGAAGGACTGGGAACCAAGGTAGGTCAGCGAGGACTGGGGTGACAGGTAAGTGGGACTTGGTGCGAGTTAGGATACAGGCAGCAGAGCTCAAAATTGCCTCATCAGCTGTTTGATGGACGTTTTCCCTCCGTGTGATGGAAGGACCTGCACAGGGCAGCTTGCAACATGCCTGCCAGCTTGAGCTTCTAGACATCTAAGACGAATATTGGGTGCCCAAATCTTACTCGTCATGAACTGTGTAATGCAGGTCCTGTTTGGCAAATCGGCTGCTGCGTTTCCCTACATTACAACAGTGACTATACTTTACAAGTATTTCACTGGCTGTGAAGAGCTCTGGGACGTCCTGAGGTTGTGAAAGGCGCTATAGAAAAGCAAGTCTTTCCATTCTGATGTAAAGGGCTTACAATGCCTGTAATGGAACTGAATTCAGACCATAAAACAATCAACAAAATGATTTAAAGAACAGCAGTGACTATATTAAGTATGGTTATAATGATAAAACTGCAACAACACATTTACAAAGGGCCAGACAACTCGACATGAAATCCTACCGACATCACTTCACAAAAAACCAGGGAGAATGGTGAAAGATAAAACAGAGCAGGAGTGGAATGAAATCTGAGCAGTTCTGAGACCCGAGGGAACACAAGTCGAACACTTAAAACAGTCCGACTAGAAAATCAACGCTGCTTCATTCAGACTACACACGGTTTTAAAAACTTATCAAAGTAGAGAGATCATGTTTTGCCCAGAGTTTGGCTCGTATACATTTACCAGCAACTGCAAAAAACAGCAGGCTGCCCTTCTCATTAAAAGCGGTGAAGTCAACCGTAAATCATCTGCAATGGATCCGCAGCTTCTAAACCCGTCACGTTGGATCCAAGGATATGGTGCCCGTAGAAAGCTGGATTACTTGCAGCGTCACTCAGAAAGTTCTGGCATAAAAGGAGTTAAATTGACTTGATCCGTTTTATGCGCTGGTCGGCACGGCCAGATATAAGCATAGTTCAGAAACAATCCCTGGAGGCCCAGCAGCAGCTTCCCGCACTCAGCTCAGCCTGTTTGGAATCCAGCACTTTATTTCACTGCAAACAAAACCTCTTTTGTCCGACCTCCCACAATCCAACTGAACCAGAGACCCAAAGCGGCTGGAATCGGTTCCAATAGGGAGACGAGCGATATTTGGACTAACTGCTCACCAGCCCCAATGAGAGGGCACATCCTCAGCTGTCTAAAGGACCCCGCAGCGTAGAATCAGCGTGACACAAGTCAGAGAATTTCCTGCCTGAACGGCTAATTATTTTAGTAGCTTAAAAAAAAGCCCCTCGTTCCAGCTCTTGCTCGATTCACTGACGAGGCTAAAAACCCATTAAAAGGGCTCCCTGTTTAAGGGTCAGATTCAAACCATGATCTGAATTCTAATCGTTCAAATTCCCAACGACACACACAGACACACAGAGCTTTGCCTAACTCTACAGGACAACAATCTGCTTTTTATTTCAGAAATTGCTTTTCATTCAGTTCCATTTGTCATTTCTAATCTAAAAGCAGTCAGGACATTTACACACGTGCCTGATTTCAAGCATGTATTTTTTTCTACAATCTCATGCATAATAGATACAGATGAGGGAGGCCTTTGCGTTTATCATAGTTCATCCGTTTAGAAAAGCGCCATGATCCCCTCCCCCATCGAACTGCTTCTTAAATAATTCCAGGAGTTTCGCCACCTCTCTATTTCACTCAGACTTCAAATCCATGTGTTGACCACTTTATCACCAAGACCACCTACTTCCACCTCTGTAACATTGCCTGTCGGCACCCTTGCCTCCAGGCATCTGCTGCTGAGACCCTCATCCATGCATTTGTTACCTCCAGACTCGACTATTCCAATGCCCTCCTGGCCGGCCTCCAACCTTGCCCCCTCCATAAACTTGAACTCATCCAAAACACTGCTGCCCGTATCCTAACTTGCACCAAGTCCTGCTCACCCATCACCCCTGTGCTCGCTGACCTCCCAGTCCAGCAACTCCTGGATTTTAAAATTCTCATCCTTGTATTCAAATCCCTCTATGGCCTCGCCCCTTCCTATCTCTGTAACCTCCTCCAGCCCTACAACCCTCCAAGATCTCTGCGCTCCTCCAATTCTGGCTTCTTGCGCATCCCCAATTTTCATCAATCAATCATTGGTGGCCATGCCTTCTGCTGCCTAGGCCCTTAGCTCCGGAATTCGCTCCCTAAACTTCTCTGCATCTCTACCTCTCGCTCCTCCTTCTAGTTGCTCCTTAAAACCTACCTCTTTGACCAAGCTTTTGGTCACCTGTCCTAATATCTCCTTATGTGGCTTGGTGTCAAATTTTGTCTGATAACGCTCCTTTGAAGCACCTTGGGACGTAAATGCAAATTGTTGTTGTTTATGTGAAGAAGTCCTAAGTTTCCTTTTCTCCAGTTTGAAGTTCTGTCTTCTTCTCCGATTCTCATGGTTTAGTTTGAAATATTGTTCCACATTTACCTTTTCTGTACCGTTTACTATCTTTTACACTTCAATAAATGCACTCTCAGATGTTTCCTTTCAAGGTTGAAAAGAAAGAAAAAGAACTTGTATTTATATAGCACCTTTCACCACCTCAGGACGTTCTAAAGCACCTTACAGCCAATGAAGTAAAAAGCCCAACTTCCTCCAGTCTTTCTTCGTAACTCAGTCCTCTGATGCTAGGGATCAGCCTTGTATCTCTTCTCTGCAGCGCACCAAACATTTCAAAGTCTCCCACTTTCTCTCCCGCAAGACCTCCCAAAAAGCTCTCCCCACGTCTTACCTGCTTGCCGGCGATCACTCCCTTAGTGCCGGTCAGCGGTCTTTGGCCGCCTTAACTTCCTCTCCCTTGCACCATCATCCCTTTCGTCATTTAATCACTGTCCTCCACCCTATCACAGACCTCTCCCTTTTGTTCTTTCCCTGCACCCTGTCCCCGGCTTTGCTTAAGAACTCTTTCAGCTCTGATGAAATTCAGTGACCTGAAACATTAACTCTGCTTCTCTCTCCACAGATGCTGCCTGATCTGCTGAGTGTTTTCCAGCATTTTCTGTTTTTATTTCAGTTTTATTGCTCTTTTTGAAAATGGGCACAGTCTCCTAAGACCTCCCCAGTGTTCATTTGCTCCTCTATAGCGCCTGTCAACACTTCACAAATCTCATCCCTCAACTCTCTTAGACTTGGAGATCAATATCATTCATCCCTGGGAATTTATTTCCTTTAGCTCGCTGGACCTCCATTACATTTACATTTAAGTCCTTAATCCTATTTAGATTGTCGCTATTTAGGGAGGGCATGTCACTCGTATCTTTCCTAGTGGTTAATTGGAGGAAGTGATCATTGGGTAGATTAACTATCTCTAGCATTGTCAGCATCCTTTAGAGTTGTCTCAGCTTCTTTGACTACTCCCTTATTGTTATAATTGTGAAAGAATTTTGCACCATTAGGCTTTGTGCCCAAACAGAACTAACAAATAATTATCTGTATAAACCAAATGCTTCTTTACATTCTTACCCCTTCCCATTACAACAACAACAACTTGCATTTCATAGACTCATAGAATGGTTACAGCACAGAAGGAGGAGGCCATTCGGCCCACCAAGCCCGTGCCGGCTCTTTGTAAGAGCAATCCAGTTAGTCCCATTCCACCGCTCTGCAAATTTTTTCCATTCAAGTATTTATCCAATTCATTTTTGAAAGCCACAATGGAACCTGCTTCCACCATCCTTTCAGGCAGCACATTCCAGATCATAACCACTCACTGCGTAAAAATGTTTTTCCTCATGTTGCCTTTGGTTCTTTTGTCAATCACATTAAATCTGTTTCCTCTGGTTCTCGACCCTTCCGCCAATGGGAACAGTTTCTCTTTATTTACTTTATATAAACCCTTCATACTTTTGAACACTTTGATCAAATCTCCTCTCAATCTTCTTTGCCCTAAGGAGAACAACCCTAGCCTGTCCAGTCTATCCACGAAACTGAAGTCCCTCATCCCTGGAACCATTCTAGTAAATCTTTTCTGCACGCTCTCTAAGGCCTTCATATCTTTCCTAAAGTGCGGTGCCTAGAATTGGACACAATACTCCAGTTATAGCTGAACCAGTGTTTTGTAAAGGTTCAACATAACTTCCTTGCTTTTGTACTCTAGGGGCTCAATGTTACCAGGGCTGCGGGTTCACGGTGGGGGGGTTATTGGGCGCGTGGGTAATGCGCCCGGCGAAATCAGTCTGCTCCCTGCGCGATCGCAGTCTAACTGGATTCACTTACCTGGTCTTCCGGGTTCCCCACTGCTGATCTGCACATCGGGCGGACTGCACATGCGCAGTAAGCTCTGTCAGTTGGAGGAGCTCTATTTAAAGGGGCAGTCCTCCACTGACAGATGCTGCAACAAATAGCAAAAATTACAGCATGGAGCAGCCCAGGGGGAAGGCTGCTCCCAGTTTAATGATGCCTCACTCCAGGTATCATTAGATGGGGTGAGGAGGAGGGGGAGGACAGAGATCTTCTCCCCGGCGGGCGGGAGGAAGCGGCCTGCCTCTGCCACCAGGAAGGCCTGGCTTGAGGTGGCAGAGGAAGTCACCTGCACCACCAACATATCGCCCACCTGCATACAGTGGTCAGCCAAAGTGAGTACACTTACTCATTCCCCTACACTCCATCTGCCACATCACTGCCCCCACCCCACATCTCCTTCTGCACTGCCAACACTACTCTGTCACATCACCCCTCATACCCACTCAAACCTCATCCTCATCTTACCGACACTTACTAACCTCGCCAGTACTCATCCCGCCACTACCACTCAACCCAATCCTCATACAATCTCATGGCTCTATCTCATACTCACCCTCTCATGCATCTCTTTCACGGTCAGCCGCACTCAACCTGCCACTACCTGTGCTGCAGCCAAAGGGCATGCATCACATATGTGCAGTAGGAAGCGTAAGGCAAACGTGTCGTGAGCATGAAGGGGATGCACAAGGGTGTTTGAGGGTTTGTCATGGTTTTTACTGATATTGAATTTCTGACCAACTCACATTACATATTATATTGGCACCACTACTGCCACGTCTTTGCGAATCTTGTCTGGTTTGTGCAATAATGCCCTTTCCTGAAGATCAAAATGAAGACCCACAACTGATGACACCCATTGTGTCACTGCAGAGTGGGTGTAGGTGTATTTGCAGGGCTCTTTTGTGAAGACGACTGAGAGACGTCGGCGATGTCCCCAGTGGCACCCTGGAAGGATGCGGAGGAGAAGCTGTTGAGGGCAGTGGTGACTTTGACAGCGACAGGTAAGAAGATGGTGCTCGGGCCAGCCGGGAGCAGCTCGGCATGAAGGAGGCTGCAGATGTCCATGACTACATGTCGAGTGACTCTGAGCCTCCGTGTGCACTGCTGCTCAGAGAGGTTCAGGAAGCTGAGCCTCGGTCTGTGGACCCTGTGGCGAGGGTAGTGCCCTCTGCGACGCATCTCTCTCTGCGGTTGCCCTCCCTCCTCCTGTGCAGGTGGATGTGTCACAGCACTCTGTTGTGGAGCTCCACGTGTCAGAGGTGGATGGCATGGCCGGCGAGGCTGGTGAGGCTGTTCGCCCTCTGAGGAGGTCATGACTGCAGCTACGGCGGCCCCCATCCGGAAGATGAACATCTGAGGGGGTCCGCAAGGTAGGTACATGTCTCTGGACCCCGGGGTAAGTGTGCAAGTTGGTGAATTTCCTTGTCAGGAGGAGGGTGGTGGAGGCCAAACTTTGTCCAAAGTGACAGAGTGGCCTCCTGCAATGAGTGAGAGTCTCCCCACCCACCTGTCAAATGGACCTTTGCAGCTGCCACAGGCTGACAGCTGCAACACGTCCATTTGAACTGGGAGTGTTTCCCCCAGTATGGGAAACAGTCCCAGTTGTCTCTAAAATCCCACCCCTCCTGACATATTCCCTTAATCAGGTCTGTTAATGACCTGAAATAGCGATGTAAATAGTCTCAAGTGGCACCCCGCTGGCTTTAATTGCCTGCGGGAGTCCCACATGCGGGGGCTGCGCGCACACGTTGGCGCGTCTGTGGGGAACCCGGAAGTGGGTGGGTTGGAGCCAGGCTCCGAACCCGCTCCGGGATTCCCCGATTTTCGGATCCCCCCTGCCAGGAACGCACCCAATAGCGGGTGCTAAAATGAAGCCCTATGTCCCTATAAAGCCCAGGATCCCATATGCTTTTTTCTCAACCTGTCCTGCCACCTTCAAAGATTTGTGCACATATACCCCCAGGTCTCTCTCTTCCTGCACCCCCTTTAGAATTGAAGCATTTAGTTTATATTCCTCTCCTCGATCTTCCTGCCAAAATGTATCACTTCGCATTTCTCTGCGTTAAATTTCATCTGACATGTGACCGCCCATTCCACCAGCCTGTCCATGTCCTCTTGAAGTCTATCTCTGTCCTCCTCACTGTTTACTACACTTCCAACTTTTGTGTCATCTGCAGATTTTGAAATTGTGCCCTGTACACCCAAGTCCAAGTCATTAATATATATATCAAAAAAAGCAGTGGTCCTAGAACTGACCCCTGGGGAACACCACTGTACACCTCCCTCCAGTCCGAAAAACAACCGTGCACCACTACTCTCTGTTTCCTGTCTTAGCTAATTTCGTATCCATGCTGCCACTGCCCCTTTTATTCCATGGGCTTCAACTTTGCTGACAAGCCTATTATGTGGTACTTTATCAATCGGCTTTTGAAAGTCCATAAACACATCAACCGCATTGCCTCATCAACCCTCTCTGTTACCTCATCAAAAAATTCAATCAAGTTAGTTAAACACGATTTGCCTTTAACAAACCCATGCTGGTTTTCCTTTATTAATCCATACCTGTCCAAGCAACTATTAATTTTGTCCCAGATTGTTGTTCTAAAATCTTTTCCACCACCGAGGTTAAATTAACTGGCCTGTAGTTGCTGGGTTTATCCTTACACCCTTTTTTGAACAAGGGTGTAACATGTGCAATTCTCCAGTCCTCTGGCACCGCTCCCATATCTAAGGATGATTGGAAGATTATGGCCAGCACCTCTGCAATTTCCACCCTTACTTCCCTCAGCAACCTAGGATGCATTCCATCCGGACCAGGTGACTTATCTATTTTAAGTACAGCCAGCCTTTCTAGTACTTCTTCTTTATCAATTTTTAGCCCATGCAGTATCTCAACTACCTCCTCTTTTACTCTGACTTTGGCAGCATCTTCGTCCTTGGTAAAGACAGATGTAAAGCACTCATTTAGTACCTCAGCCAGGCCCTCCGCCTCCATGCGGAGATCTCCTTTTTGGTCCCTAATCAGCCCCACCCCTCCTCTTATTACACGTTTACTATTTATATGCCAAAGAAGACTTTTGGATTCCCTTTTATGTTAGCTGCCAGCCTATTCTCATACTCTCTCTTTGCCCCTCTTATTTCCTTTTTCACTGTTCCTCTGTACTTTCTATATTCAGCCTGGTTCTCACTTGTATTATCAACCTGACATCTGTCATACCCTCCCGTTTTCTGCTTCATCTTACTCTCTATCTCTTTTGTCATCCAGGGAGCTCTGGCTTTAGTTGCCCTACCTTTCCCCTTCGTGGGAATGTACCTAGACTGTACCCGAACCATCTCCTCTTGAAACGTCGCCCATTGTTTGATTAGTTTTGTCTGCCAATCTGTTCTGAACCCATTGAAATTGGCCCTCCTCCATAACTAATCTAAACCTTATGATACTATGATCAGTGTTCCCTAAATGATCCCCCACTGACACTTGCTCCACTTGACCCACCTCATTTTCCAGAACCAGATCCAGCAATGCCTCCTTCCTCGTTGGGCCGGAAACATACTGATCAAGAAAGTTCTCCTGAACACACTTCAGAAATTCCTCCCCCTCTTTGCCCTTTACACTATTACTACCCCAGTCTATATTAGGATAGTTGAAGTCCCCCATTATCACTACTCTATGGTTCTTGCATCTCTCTATAATTTCCCTGCAAATTCCCTGCTCCTCTACATCCTTCCCACTAATTGGTGGCCTATAGAATACACCCAGTAGTGTAATGGCACCTCGATTGTTGCTTAACTCTAACCAAATAGATTCTGTCCATGACCTCTCAGGGGCATCTTCTCTCTCCAGCACTGCAATATTCTCCTTATATAGCACCTTTAACATAGGAAAAGTCCCAAGGCGCTTCACAGGAGCATTATCAAACAAAATTTGACACCGAGTTATATAAGGAGATGTTAGGAAAGGTGACCGAAAGCTTGGTCAAAGAGATAGGTTTTAAGGAGTGTCTTAAAGGAGGAGAGAGAGGTAGAGACGTTTAGGGAGGGAATTCCAGAGCTTAGGGCCTACTCAGCTGAACCACATCATCCACCAGTCCCCAATTGAGAGGACAAGCAAGCAATCCACTCCTAGTCCTCTGCCAAAGCTACTTTTAAACAGGCTGTGAGAAGCTTTGTGGGAATGATCCAGTTGATACATTCTTAAATTTTATTGCCCCTTTTGCGAAAATGTAACTTGTGTGGAAAAACCACAAACGTTTGCCCATAACCCATCATTCTGTAGAATTGAGCATCCATAATCCATAATGCTCTCCTGGTCGGCCTCCCACCATGCACCCTCCGTAAATTCTGCTGCCCGTATCCTAACGCGCACCAAGTCCCGTTCACCCATCACCCTTGTGCTCGCTGACCTACATTGGCTCTTGGTCCCGCAATATCTTGATTTTAAAATTCTTATTCTTGTGTTCAAACCCCTCCATGGCCTCGCCTCTCCCTATCTCTGTAACCTCCTCCAGCCCTACAACCCTTCGAGATCTCTGCTCTCATCCAATTCTGGCCTCTTGTGCACCCCCGATTTTCATCGTTCCACTATTGGCGGCCGTGCCTTCAGCTGCCTAGACCCTAAGCTCTGGAATTCCGTCCCTAAATCTCTCTGTCTCGCTACCTCTCCTCCTTTAAGATGCTCTTTAAAACCTACTACTTTCACCAAGCTTTTGGTTATCTGTTCTAATATCTCCTTATGTAGCTCAGTGTAAAATTTTGTTTGATTACGCTCCTGTGAAGTGCCTTGGGACATTTTACTACGTTAAAGGCACTATATTAATGCAAGTTGTTGTTGTTGTCATAATGGGATTGTGGGTTGGACACTGGCCTTTCACATCTGAGATGTGGGTTCAAATCCAGCCCAGGCTGGTGGGATGAAAGGCTCCTCTGTTGTTCTATAATAGCTCTTTGTGAAAAGAGTTCTGATTGGGTACCGACCGCTGTGAAGTAATGCCCCTGATTTTGGACCAATTGAACTGCTCCTGATTTTTCATCAATTGAACTGCCCCTGATTTTGCACCAATTGAACTGCTCCTGATTTTGCACCAATTGAACTGCCCCTGATTTTGCACCAATTGAACTGCCCCTGATTTTGCACCAATTGAACTGCCCCTGATTTTGCACCAATTGAACTGCTCCTGATTTTTCAGCAATTGAACTGCCCCTGATTTTGCACCAAATGAACTGCTCCTGATTTTTCATCAATTGAACTGCCCCTGATTTTGCACCAAATGAACTGCCTCTGATTTTGCACCAATTGAACTGCCCCTGATTTTGCACCAATTGAACTGCCCCTGATTTTGCACCAATTGAACTGCCCCTGATTTTGCACCAATTGAACTGCCCCTGATTTTGCACCAATTGAACTGCCCCTGATTTTGCACCAATTGAACTGCCCCTGATTTTGCACCAATTGAACTGCCCCTGATTTTGCACCAATTGAACTGCCCCTGATTTTGCACCAATTGAACTGCCCCTGATTTTGCACCAATTGAACTGCCCCTGATTTTGCACCAATTGAACTGCTCCTGATTTTTCATCAATTGAACTGCCCCTGATTTTGCACCAAATGAACTGCCTCTGATTTTGCACCAATTGAACTGCCCCTGATTTTGCACCAATTGAACTGCCCCTGATTTTGCACCAATTGAACTGCCCCTGATTTTGCACCAATTGAACTGCCCCTGATTTTGCACCATCAAGGAATTGTACTCAGGTGTGAAGGAAAATGAAAATGGTCACACTGATGCAATTGGGGTGGTCCCCAGAGCCTTGAGCTGAGGTGTGTTGTTGGGGCTGATTGGAGGGAGATTTACTCTGCATCGGGCTGCGCCATACCACATCTGGGAGTGACTGATGCCAACACTGGGTGCCTGAAATAGAAATGTTCCATTCCCCAGCACTAATGTTGCTGAGCCACAAAATTTTTTTTTTAAGAAGAATTATGTTTCAAGTACTGTGCTGTCTTTAACCTCATTATACACCAGCAGGAAATGATTCAGAGCTGTCTAATATATTGCTGCCAGGTTGCTTTGCTCAACATCTAGACACATTTCTGGCCTTTCACAAACCTTTTCTCACTACCCAACACCCACTCTCTAAACAAAGCAACAGTTTGAGCAGAAACATGGCTACAATTCCCTAATATAAAGTAGATAATGTACAGACGCCTAGTGGTTCTGGTACTGGACTACCAACCCAGAGGTCATGAGTTCAAATCCCATCATGGCAAGTTGTGAATTTGAATTAAATAAATCTGGTAATTTATAGACTGGCTCCAGAAAAAGGGACCATGACAAACTGTCAGATTGTTGTAAAAATCCTACTGGGTCACTAATGTCCTTCAGGGAAGGGAACCTGCCGTCCTTACCTGGTCTGACCTAAATGTGACCCCAGTCCCACACTACATGGTTGACTCAATGCCCGCATGGCAACTAGGGATGGACAAATAATTGTTGCCCACAATTTACAACAGTGATTACACTTCAAAAGTACTTAATTGGCTGTAAAACGCATTGGGACGTCCTGAGGTTGTGAAAGTCGCTGTATTCCACCCCCAATCCGCCGCAACAAAAAAAAACTGTTGAGGCTGGGGGTCAATTGAAAAGTTCAAAACTGAGATTGATAAATTTTTGTTGAGTAAGGATATTAAGGGTATACAAACCAAGGCAGGTAGATGGACTTAAGATACAGATCAGCCATGATCTAATTGAATGGCAGAACAAGCTCGAGGGGCTGAATGGCCTGTTCCTATGATCCTACCTTCCTATGTTCCTAAATGCAAGTCTTTTTATTTAAAAAATACGTATTTGTCCAGTTTGATATCAGAGGGATGGATGGATGCATTAGATTAAACATTTTTCAATAAGTGGAATCAGTTGTCATGTGCTGTTTAATGGTTATAGATTTGCCATAATTTCAAAATCTTCAAATATAATAATCAAAATTTAAATCTTTGCCTTTTTACATCAAAGTATGACACAAGGGCATAGGTTCCCAATACAACAGAGGGATTCGAAATCTCCAGAGACCATTCTCATCCGTACAACTCACGCTTAAACCAGTCGGTATTAAAGTCCATAAAGTAGAGCGAGAGCAAGGTAAATATTGGACTGTGTTGCATGGAATCAGTCTCCTGACTTCATACTAATAGTTCAAGAATCGGGATTACACAGCCTTGCCATCTCCAAAACATCACAAACATGCCACTTCAAAAAAAAATATTAAAAGTATTTTGCACTCTATTTTTACTGATATTGCAGAAAAGCAACTGAATCAGATCAGTGTCCTGGCCAATATTTATCCCTCAACCAACATCACCAAGAACAGGTGATCTGGTCATTATCACATTGCTGTTTGTGGAACCTTGCTGTCCACAAATTGGCTGCCGCGTTTCCTACATTACAATAGTAACTATACTTCAAAAGTACTTCATTGACGATGAAGCGCTTTAGGACGCTCTGAGGTCATAAAAGGTGTGATATGAATGCAAGTTCTTTCTTTAACACAAGTTGAACTGTTAGAAATGAAAGAAGTTATCTAACAGGCGACTGCACTGTGGCGATATGTCATGTATACCAATCATAAGCTGCACTCTCAGGGTGAGCACAAGTGTAACCCCTTCAGTGTCTACTAGTGACTATGAAACAAATAGCCCTCTACTAGTGAAAGTAAGGATTCACTGCGATCTGGCACAGTCGCACACTACTGGAGTTTTCTGTACTGACATAGATAGAAGTTTTATCTTTACATCAAGGGTAATGCGCAGTCTAACAGCGATTGGGCATGATCCATTGGCTACTGCTTATTTTTGCTTTCTCTCACTCTCTCCCAAGTAGAAACCTTCAATGTGCAGAGTGTTTGGACAATAGACAATTCAATGTTTCTGTACTAACGATAACCCCAGCAGTGTGTTCAGCAGCTGATGTTAAAGGAGCTCCGCATCCAACTCAAGAGAACAAAAATGTGCCCAACGGATGAGCAGGAAAACACTGAGTCCTTTGTAACACTGCACAACGAAAGCTGTCAAAATGGCAGAAGCAGCTGTCCAAGGATCTAACAGTTGATTTACTACATGACAGCAGCTGATTATTATTTGATTTTTAATGTCATAGGAAAAAAGTAAAAGTTTTTTCCAAAGAGCTCAGCTCCAGGACATTGGGCATTATGGATGGAGATCTGAGACAGGAACTGTGGGTTGTCTTGTGCTGTGGCCATTTTTTTTTAAAAAGAAAGGGGGCATTTTAATAGTTCATGATACATCATCTTCCAAGTCTTCTAAACCAGTGCACTACTGTCCTTTTCTAAAGAAAATTACTGGATTCATTCACAGGCTAAAATGTATCACAGCAGTGCTGGAGTATAAAATTTAAGGGGTACAGTAATGTAGTGGCTATATTACTGAAATAGCAATCCAGATGCTTGGACTAATAATTTTGGGAAATGCAAGTTCATATCCGACCATTTGAATTCAGTTTTTTTTAAATGGAAATAAAAAGTTGGTATCAGTAAAAGGGAACACAAAGCTGTCAGATTGTCGTAAAAACTCAACTGGTTCACTAATGTCCTTTAGGGAAGGAACCCTGTCATCCTTACTCAGCCTGGCCTACACGTGACTCCAGTCCCACACCAATGCGGTTGACTCTAAAGTGGCCTAGCAAGCCACTCAGTTAAAACGCAGGAACATGATGAGGCCATTCAGCCCCTCGAGCCTGTTCCACCATTCAATAAGATCACGGCTGATCTGTATCTCAAATCCATTTACCCTCCTTTGTTCCATCTCCCTTGATACCCTTATCCAACAAAAATCTATCTATTTCAGTCTTGAAAATTTAAATTGTCCTCCAGCATCCACAGCCTTTTTGGGGAACAATTTCCAGATTTCCACTACTGTGTGTGTGAAAAAACTGATTCCAGTTTTCGCTCCTATTGGCGGAGTTCTAATTTTAAGATTGTGCCCTCTTGTTCTGGATTCCCCCACCAGAGGAAATAGTTTTTCTGTATTTACCCTATCGAATCCCTCAATAATTTTAAATACCTCGACTAGATCACCCCTCAACCTTCTAATCTCAAGGGATTCAAGCCAAGTTTAACCCTTTTAGCCCTGGTATAATTCTGGTGAATCTGCACCCCCTCCAAAGCCAATATATCCTTCCTGAGGTGTAGTGCCCAGAACTGAATGCAGTAGTCCAGGTAAACCATTACCAGCGTTCAAGAAGAAGGTCCACCATCACCTTCTCAGGGCAACTAGGGGATGGGCAATAAATGTTGGACTTGCCAGTGACACCCACGTCCCAAGAATGAATTTTTAAAAGTCACAAAGGGAATTGGATGGCACTGTGGGTTAGACACTACACTTCCACCCCAAGGCTGCAAAATCGAACCCAGGCTGATGGGAAAAGCCTCCTCTGTCTCCTGGCGGAAAGGGTTCTGTGCGAAATGAGCAAAGTGTCTATTGACACCACTGTGTCAGCCAATGAGTTGGAGGCGGGGCAGGACTTACGGCAAACAAGTGTATTTTATAGCAAACAGCAAGGCAAACATAGTCTTTTTACAGCGTCTATTTAAAAAGATGTGGAGATGCCGGTGATGGACTGGGGTTGACAATTGTAAACAATTTTACAACACCAAGTTATAGTCCAGCAATTTTATTTTAAATTCACAAGCTTTCGGAGGCTACCTCCTTCGTCAGGTGAACGATGTGAAAATGAAATCCTCGAGATGAAATCGCATTTATAATTCACAGAACAATGCTTGGTGAGTACAGACAGTTTTTTCAACTGCCCGTTGCCAAGGCAATCAGTGTGCAGACAGACAGGTGTTACCTGCCAGGTCTCACAGAATATACAAATCACCAAAAAAAAAACAACAAACAAAAAAAAACAGAGATAGAGAGGTAGAAACATAGAAAAGACAGCAACTGACCCGTTATATTAAAAACAGATAACATTTGTTCGCTGGTGGGGTAACGTGTAGCGTGACATGAACCCAAGATCCCGGTTGAGGCCGTCCTCATGGGTGCGGAACTTGGCTATCAATTTCTGCTCGACGATTTTGCGTTGTCGTGTGTCTCGAAGGCCGCCTTGGAGTACGCTTACCCGAAGGTCGGTGGATGAATGTCCATGACTGCTGAAGTGTTCCCCGACTGGGAGGGAACCCTCCTGTTTGGCGATTGTTGCGCGGTGTCCGTTCATCCGTTGTCGCAGCGTCTGCATGGTCTCGCCAATGTACCATGCTCTGGGGCATCCTTTCCTGCAACGTATGAGGTAGACAACGTTGGCCGAGTCACAGGAGTGTGAACCATGCACCTGGTGGGTGGTGTCCTCTCGTGTGATGGTGGTATCTGTGTCGATGATCTGGCATGTCTTGCAGAGGTTACCGTGGCAGGGTTGTGTGGTGTCGTGGACGCTGTTCTCTTGAAAGCTAGGTAATTTGCTGCGAACGATGGTCTGTTTGAGGTTGGGTGGCTGTTTAAAGGCGAGTAGTGGAGGTGTGGGGATGGCCATAGCGAGGTGTTTGTCCTCATTGATGACATGTTGAAGGCTGCGGAGAACATGGCGTAGTTTCTCCGCTCCGGGGAAGTACTGGACGACAAAGGGTACTCTGTTGGTTGCGTCCCGTGTTAGTCTCCTGAGGAGGTCTCTGCGATTTTTTGCTGTGGCCCGTCGGAACTGTCGATCGATGAGTCGAGCGTCATATCCCGTTCTTACTAGGGCGTCTTTCAGCGTCTGTAGGTGTCCATCGCGTTCCTCCTCGTCTGAGCAGACCCTGTGTATTCGCAGGGCCTGTCCATAGGGGATGGCCTCTTTGACGTCTCCTCTCACCTTACTTCATCTCACCCTATTAACATATCCTTCTATTCCTTTCTCCCTCATGTATTTATCTAGCTTCCACTTAAATGCATCTATACTATTCGCCTCAACCACTCCTTGTGGTAGAAAATTCCACAATCTCACCTGAAGAAGTTTCTCCTGAATTCCTTATTGGATTTATTAGTGACTATCTTATATTTATGACCCCTATTTTTGGACTCCCCACAAATGGAAACATCTGCTCTGTGTCTACCCTCTCAAGCTTATGAAGGTGAGAGGTGTTATCGCTGAGGAATGGAATTGCAATTTTGGTCATGAGCTCTGTTTACTGCAGACTCTAGACTCTTTTTAAATAGACTCTGTAAATAGACTTTGTTTGCTTTGCTGTAAAATACACTTGTTTGCCGTAAGTCCCGCCTCCTCCAACTCATTGGCTGACTCAGTGGTGTCACTAAACACTTCGTACATTCTCTATATAAGTACAAACAATTAGCACTCACAATCTGCAATAGTATTATCACACACGGCAGGAAGGGGAGAAAATGAAGGTTACATGCTATGGAGCAAACTGAAAGGCTGTGGCCCTGTCTAGCAAGGCTCCACACTAAAGCACAGCCTCACTCAACTTGCCATCACATTTCCCTGCACTCACTGTTCACACTTGCTAAAGGCTTGTTCCAGAGAGTAACCCAGTACCATTGGCCTGATTATAAAGGCATCAAGTTCAATTAAACAGGCTGTGTATCTGACACCCATGGGTTTTGTTACTGGAGGAAACTAATTTTATAAAATCAACCTGTTTGTGTCTAATTAGCATAATTCATCAAACATTTAGCATAATCATTAATGTGTTAGCACTAACAAAGTTTTTCTGTAAATTAAAGCATGTTCTGATTAATCAAATTTGCACAGATTGAATCTTGTGATCATACTTAATATTGGCTCCTTTAAATGTAATAGTTGAATAGAGAGAAGCTCAATGGTTTCTGAATTCATTGTACACTCTTATTTTGTAAGTAACCTAATTTGCACCTGATCTAATTAGTAAAATTGATCAACGTTAAAACTAAAAGGCTGATCGGGAATCAGTCCAATTTGAGTGCTTCAGCTGAGTCCCCACTTGTTGCAATTTGGGAGCAGTCTCTTTGATCAGTCATTGGAACTTTTGAGTGTGACATTACTCCTTGCTGAGCCTACATTCACCTTCTCCAATTAAGAACATTAGAAATAGGAGCAAGAGTAGGCCATCCGGCCCCTCGAGCCTGCTCCGCCATTCAACAAGATCATGGCTGATCTTCTACCTCAACGCCATTTTCCTGCACTGTCCCCATATCCTTTGATGCCTTTAATATCTTGAAATCTATCGATCTCTGTTTTGAATGTTCTCCATGACTGAGCCTCCACAGTCCTCCGAGGTAGAGAATTCCAAAGATTCACCACCCTCTGAGTGAAGAAATTTCTCCTCATCTCAGTCCGAAATGGCCTACCCCTTATTCTGAGACTGTGACCCCTGGTTCTAAACTCCTCAGCCAGGGGAAACATCCTCCCTGCATCTACCCTGTCAAGTCCTGTAAGTGTTTCAATGAGATCACCTCTCATTCTTCTAAACTCTAGAGAATACAGGCCTAGTCTACTCAATCGCTCCTCATACGACCATCCTACCATCCCAGAAATCTGGGTCTGGTGAACTTTCGTTGCACTCCCTCTACGGCAAGTATATCCTTTCCTAGGTAAGGAGACCAACATTGTACACAATACTCCAAGGCCCTATATAATTGCCCTATCTCACCAAGGCCCTATATAATTGCAGTGAGACATCTTTACTCCTGTACTCAAATCCTCTTGTAATAAAGGCCAACATACTATTTGCCTTCCTAATTGCTTGCTGCACCTGCATGTTAGCTTTCAGTGACTGGTGTACAAGGACACCCAGGTCCCTTTGAACATCAACATTTCACAATCTCTCACATTTAAAAAATACTCTGCGTTTCTGTTTTTCCTACCAAAATGGATAATTTCACATTTTTCCACATTATATTCCATCTACCATGTTCTTGCCAACTCACTTAGCCTGTCTATATCCCCTTGAAGCCTCTTTGCATCTTCCTCACAGCTCACATCCCCACCTAGTTTTGTGTCATCAGCAAACTTGGAAATATTACATTTGGTCCCTTCATCCAAATCATTGATATAGATTGTGAACAGCACTGGCCCAAGCACTGATCCCTGCGGTACCTCACCAGTCACAGGTAGAATTTGTCAAACATCCTTGCGGGTCTAAACTTTGGAAGGAGTAGGACAAACCCCTCGATATTAACCCCACACCCCCGATCCCCTCCTGCCCGTCGTGGGAGGGTTAATAGTGAGGTGTTTAAAGACTTAAATAAGGGAATTGAGTCCGCAACATGCCACGCATCCTTTCTCCCCCCAAGCCTCGTTTGGTGACCTTCCCCCCCTCCCAACCCCCAGCACTGATCACCGACTTTCCCCCATCTCGATTGCCAGGGATAGTCCACAAGGGTCCCCGGCTGCGGCTTTCTGCCACTGGTGTTGCGGCCGCTGGCCACCCTTTCAATTTGGCCGGCTGCCGGCCGGGAAACTGAACAAAAAAATGATAGAGGACTTGCCGATACGTTCGGCGGGACCTCCACGTCCCCGGCCTTGCCACGTTCTTCGGCCGTTTTCAGCCTCCTCGCACCTCATAAATATCGGGGCCAAGGTCTCACTGACCTGGTTTTGGATGGACCACTGCTCAGAGGCCCTGATTCTATGTAATTCTATGTAAATGCACAAGTGAAAAAATAAAGGAAATGGATGCAGTGTAAGGAAGTAAAATGAAAAAATGAGGAAATGGGCCATAGGAATAATGAAGAACAGAAAGGGTGGGATTAAAAGATTAAGTCAAGTGTCGGGGCTGGTCACATGTTGATCAAACATTATCCATGAGAGCCACTCACTCGCATGCTAGTTTAATGACCGTTAAACTTAAACCATTGAAGTTAGTGGAATCAAAACCAAATACATGGGAGTCCAGCTCCCCATCCTCCATAAATTTCAGCCCATCCAAAACTCTGCTGCCGTATCCTACCTTGTACCTGCTCACCCATCACCCCTGCCCTTGCTGACTTATATAGGGTCCCGGTGCCCCACTGCCTCAAATTTAAAATTCTCACCTTTCTGTTTAAATCCCTCCATGGCCTCGGCCCTCCCTAGCTCCGTAACCTCCTCCAACCGTACAACTCTCCAGGATCTCTCCGTCGTCCAACTCTGGCCTCTTGTGAACCTCCCCTCCCTTCACCCTGCTATTGGCGGCCGTGCCTTCAGCCGCATAGGCCACACGCCCTGGAAATCCATCCCTAAACCTCTCCGCATCTCTTCCTATTATAAGACCCTCCTTAAAACCCACCTCTTTATCCAAGCTTTTGGTCATCCCTCCAATATCTTCTCCTTGGGTTTTTCTTCTATGTTAAAGGCGCTATATAATTGCTGTTGTATTTGTAAGATTAAATAGCTTCTAATAGGGAGTACAACACTCCATGGGGCTATGAAATTCTACATTAAAGGTGTTTCCATATTGCACTAGTACCATCAAGTTCCTGAGTACAAGGCTCATGTAAAGAAAAGAAAGACTTGGATTTATACAGCGTCTTTCACAACCTCAGGACGTCCAAAAGTGCTTTATAGCCAATGGAGTACTTTTGAAATATAATCACTGTTGAAATGTAGGAAACATGGCAGCCAATTTGCACACAGCAAGGTCCCACAAACAGCAATGAGACAATGACCAGATAATTTGTTTTTTAGTGGTGTTGGTTGAGGGATAAATATTGGTCAGGACACCAGGGAGAACTCCCCTGCTCTTCTTCAAAATGGTGTCCTGGGATCTTTTACATCCATCTGAGAGGGCAGATGTTTAACATCTCATCTGTAAAATGGCACCTGTAGTAAGCAGTACTCCCTCAGACCTGCCCCTCTGACAGTGCAGCACTCCCTCAGTATTGCCCCTTTGACAGTGCAGCACTCCCTTGACTGACAGCACTCCCACTACACAGGGTGTATCAGCCTGGATTATGTGCTTAAGTCTCTGGAGTGGGGCTTGAACCCATGACCTTCTGACTCAAAGGCGAGAGTGCTACCACTGAGCCACGGCTGACGCATGTGTAGAACTGCCGGGACATAACAAAAGCAGCGGCCGGGATACCCACTGACAATGGGTCTTCTTCACGGCCAGCTTTGGCGAGTCCCAGCAGTTCTACCTTTGTCTCTCAGCTGAGTGTGTGGGGATCGGGCTTTGGCAACCTCAGTAGCACTAGTCCAAATCTGTCTCCATATGGAAGCACCTCGGTACTCACACCATGAGCTCCACCCACACCTCAACCCTAACAAGGGGGAGGCAACTTTAACTTTGGGCATTGGTATAAAACGAGCAATTGAAGTCAATCGGGTGAGGTTTATAATGGGCGGTCAACCTGATGTCGTCTGTTCCCACACTCTCGCCCAAATTTAAAATGACTCGACAATGAGTCGAACATCTTCAGAAGTTGGGAGAAGAGGGAAATGAAGGGAAGAGGAAAAGCAACTTGTGTGGTACTCAGCCACACAGACCAGGAAGGTGTTAGGTCTGATTCCTCACTAGTGCCGTGTTGGCCAATCTCAGCCAGGCTCGGCTTGAAGTTCAGCATCCACAGCCTTTTTGGGGGAGAGAGTTCCAGAATTCCACTTTGTGTGAAAAAATGCTTCCTGATTTCACTCCTAATTGGCTTTGGCTCTAATTTTAATATTATGCCCCCTTTTTTCTGGATTCCCCCATCAGAGGAAATAGTTTCTCTGTATCTACTATTATCAAATCCTTTTATCATTTTAAACACCTTGATTAGATCACCCCTTAATCTTTTATATGCAAGGGAATACAACCCAAGTTTGTGCAACCTGTCCTCATAATTTAACCTTTTTAGCCCCGGTATTATTCTGGTGAATCTGCATTGCACCCCTTCCAAGGCCAATATATCCTTCCTGAGGTGCGGTGCCCAGAACTGAATGCAGTACTGCTGATGGGGTTTGACCAAGACTCTTATACAACTGAAGCATAACGTCCTCCCCTTTGTAATCCAGCCAGTTTGAGATAAAGAGACAATAGATATGTCTATATTGCAGTAAGACCCGTGCTTGTGGCGGCAATTTCTGACGCTCAGATCTCCTGCAGCTGAGTGCGACCCAAAAAATAAACTTGCTGGGATTCCCTCAGCCAGAGCTAAAGATAAACCAGAAAGGAGAACACCAGTAGACTCATTGACGCCTTTCAATAAAATGGTGAAGAACATAAGATCTCGAATTTAAAATGACATTCATTATTCAGTATCACTGCCGTGCAGATAGTGCGTTAGTTCTGACAGGTGCTGTACATCTCTTACCTGGCGCCAATCAGGTCCAACAGATGTTGCCAGCGGTCGTCGACCTTGCCCAGTTTGTATTCTATCTCGGACGCTTTGCTCTCGTGACTTGCTCGGACCAGTCTCTGGCCCATCTGCTGCAATTGCATCTTGTTCTCTCTCGCTGCTGTGATTTCCTCCTGATAGTCCTGTGGACAGTGTGGGAGAGTCCTGTTAGAAATTTGCATTCTGCTGACGACGATCGATAAGGCAGTGTTTGACTTGATGCATTTGGAAAGCAAATGGCATTCAAACACCAATGAATTGGGCCGAATCGGCAGGCTTGATTTGCTGAAGTACAGACTCCATTCTCTTCAAGTTCCTACACCATTTGTGAGGTAGTCTTTCCCCCACACAGGAGAATTCACAGGGACCTTGTGGTTGGAATTGGATTGTCAGTGGGGGGGGGGGGGGGGAGGGGGTAATTTTCAGCTTCACCCCCTGGTTGGTAACCTGGCTGAGCGGATTGTCCATCCTTTGTAGAACACGCCCGATTCCCGCCCTGTTGACTTCAATGGTTCAAAACTCGGGCTGGTTCTACAACGGGTGGGTGATTGGTTCCCCCAGGGTAGAGCCCAGGGAGCGTAGTTGAAAATGATGGAGTCAGCAAGAATGGGCTCAGGGCATTTGATTCCTCCTTCCAGTCACGCAGTTCCCCGGCCCCCCACCATGCAGAATGGATCCAAGTTCTGTGCACACATAAACCTCAAATGCCTTGATTTCAATTTCTTGCTTTTTCTCCTCCACCTTCATAGGAACACGGGAACATAGGAATATAGGAATATAGGAACAGGAGTAGGCCATTCAGCCCCTCAAGCCTGCTCCGCCATTTGATAAGATCATGGCTGATCTGTGATCTAACTCCATATACCTGCCTTTGGACCATATCCCTTAATACCTTTGGTTGCCAAAAAGCTATCTATCTCAGATTTAAATTTAGCAATTGAGCTAGTATCAATTGCCGTTTGCGGAAGAGAGTTCCAAACTTCTACCACCCTTTGTGTGTAGAAATGTTTTCTAATCTCGCTCCTGAAAGATCTGGCTCTAATTTTTAGACTATGCCCCCTACTCCTACAAGCCCCAACCAGCGGAAATAGTTTCTCTCTATCCACCCTATCTGTTCCCCTTAATATCTTATAAACTTCGATCAGATCACCCCTTAACCTTCGAAACTCAAGAGAATACAACCCCAATTTGTGAAATCTCTCCTCGTAACTTAAACCTTGAAGTCCGGTTATCATTCTAGTAAACCTATGCTGCACTCCCTCCAAGGCCAATATGTCCTTCCGAAGGTGCGGTGCCCAGAACTGCTCACGGTACTCCCCAAAAAGATGTTAAAGCAGCATCCAGTGGAGATAGCTAGCCAGCCAGAATGTTGATTTTATTTACAAAAAGGGGGAGAAAATTATTTACCCCAATGTTCTCTGACAGCGGACCCCACCCAAAACACTGAGCTATTTCTCCCTTTTCGATGCAGACAGGGCCTGCTTTGCATTTTAAAGTTTTATTTTAAAATCAGTGCGTAGTTTAGAGCTAGCATACCCCCGACTTTTTATCATTCTGTGCAAAACTTACAGTCTTCTACCTGATAATTCAGTCATTTTTGTGCTTTGAAAAAAAATTGAATAATTTGAATACCAAATGGGGAATTTAGTACCGAAAAATTAGTTATTAAATAATTTGGATTACAAGCGCACTCCACTCAGGGAGATCTCTGCCTCTGTGCAAATGCCCGTGACTTGCTGCACCTATCCATTTAAAAGGAAAACGGGGACCTGTGCATTCTAAGTAACGGGATTTAATAAACGCTCTACAAACATCTTGGGGAGAGTTTCAGAACTTACCTTCTTCAGTTTCTCAATCATCTCCTCGATGCTGATGTCTCCATTCTGCGACACTTTGCTTTCCATTAGGGTCAGCCACTCGCACAGCTCCTTGTTCTTCTCATTGAACAGTGCCCACTCATTCAGTTTCTCTGTTACCAGCTGTCTGCGTAAGGACACCTGGGGATTTACAACAGCGGCAGGATCACATTTATGCACCTTACAAAAAAACTCAGATGCGCATCAAATATTAATTAAGTTACTAATATAACATTCTGCCAATGGGATACAATTCAACTCTGAACTAACACAACAATGCTCCCATATCGACAATCATAAACTACTTACATTATTGAATTAAAAACTCAACTCCTTTCTTGCACTATTTTGTATGACATTCTGCCAAGTTTCCTCCAGAAACTCAACTGGACCAGCCATATAAATGCTATGGCTACTACAGCAGGTCAGAGGTTGGGTATTCTGCCGCGGGTGGCTCACCTCCTCACTCCCCAAAGTCTCTCCACCACCTACAACGCACAAGTCAGGAGTGTGATGGAATATTCTCCACTTGCCTGGATTGGTTCAGCTCCAACAACACTCGAGAAGCTCGACACCATCCAGGACAAAGCTGTCCACTTGATCATCAGCCCATCCACCAACTTAAACATCCACTCCCTCCACCATTGGCATACTGTGGCTGCAATGTGTACTATCCACAGGATACACTGCAGCAACTCGCTAAGGCTTTGTCAACAGCACCTCCCAAACCCGAAACCTCCGCCACCTAGAAGGACAAGGGCAGCAGGCGCATGGGAACACCATCACCACCACGATCCCCTCCAAGTCACACACCATCCCGACTTGGACGTATATCGGCCATTCTTTCATTGTCACTGGGTCAAAATCCTGGAACTCTCGACCTAACAGCACTGTGGGAGCATCTTCACCATTCGGACTGCAGCGGTTCAAGAAGGCGGCTCACCACCACCTTTTCAAGTACAACTAGGGATGGGCAATAAATGCCGGCCTTGCCAGCAATGCCCACATTCCGAGAATGAATTTTAAAAAGTGGTTCACTGCCTCTTACATTCTTTTTACAGACATTAAAGAGCATGGAATCTTTGACATTAGTTATAAATGTAACATTTAAATATTTAGGGTCTTGTATTTTAGGAAACACTCATGGGGCTCGATTTTAGCACCCGCGATCGGGTGCGTTCCTGGCGGGGGGCCACGAAAATTGGGGATTCCCGGGGCGGGTCGGGAGCCCGGCTCCAACCCGCCCACTTCCGGGTTTCCCACTGATGCGCTGACATGCGCGCGCAGCCCCTGCATGTGGGACTCGCGCCGGCAATTAAAGCCAGCGGGGTGCCACTTAAAGTATTTATTTAGGTATTTCAGGTCGTTTACAGGCCTGATTAACGAGATATTTCAGGAGGGTTGTGATTTTACAAACAACTGGGACTGTTTCCCGTACTGGGGGAAACAATCCCAGTTCAAATGGACGTGTTGCAGCCATCAGCCTGCGGCAGCTGCAAAGGTCCATTTGACAGGTGGGGTGGGGAGACCCTCACTCATTGCAGGAGGCCACTCTGTCACTTGGGACAAAGTTTGGCCTCCACCACCCTCCTCCGAACAATCAAATTCACCCCGGTGTCCAGACACATGTACCTACCTTGCGGACCCCCTCAGATGTACATCTTCTGGATGGGGGCCGCCATAGCTGCAGTCATGACCTCCTCAGAGGGCGAACAGCATCACCAGCCTCACCGGCCAAGCCGTCCACCTCCGACACGTGGAGCTCCACAACAGAGTGCTGTGACACATCCACCTGTACAGCAGGAAGGAGGGCAACCGCAGAGAGAGATGCGTCGCAGAGGGCACTACCCTCGCCACAGGGTCCACAGACCGAGGCTCAGCTTCCTGGACCTCTCTAAGCAGCAGTGCACACAGAGACTCAGAGTCACTCGACATGTAGTCATGGACATCTGCAGCCTCCTTCATGCCGAGCTGCTCCCGGCTGGCCCGAGCACCATCTTCTTACCTGTCACTGTCAAAGTCACCACTGCCCTCAACAACTTCTCCTCCGCATCCTTCCAGGGTGCCACTGGGGACATTGCCGACGTCTCTCAGTCGTCTGCACAAAAGAGCCCTGCAAATACACCTACACCCACTCTGCAGTGACACAATGGGTGGCATCAGGTGTGGGTCTTCATTGTGATCCTCAGGAAAGGGCATTATTGCACAAACCAGACAAGATTCGCAAAGACGTGGCAGTAGTGGTGCCAATATATGTAATGTGAGTTGATCAGAAATTAAATATAAGTAAAAACCATGACAAACCCTCAAACACCCTTGTGCATCCCCTTCATGCTCACGACACGTTTGCCTTACGCTGCCTACTGCACATATGTGATGCATGCCCTGTGGCTGCAGCACAGGTAGTGGCAGGTTGAGTGAGGCTGACTGTGAAAGAGATGCATGAGAGGGTGAGTATGAGATAGAGCCATGAGATTGTATGAGGATTGGGATGAGTGGTAGTGGCGGGATGAGTACTGGCGAGGTGAGTAAGTGCAGGTAAGATGAGGATGAGGTTTGAGTGGGTGTGAGGGGTGATGTGACAGAGTAGTGTTGGCAGTGCAGAAGGAGGTGTGGGGTGGGGGCGGTGATGTGGCAGATGGAGTGTAGGGGAATGAGTAAGTGTACTCACTTTGGCTGATCTACTTAGGTCATTGCAGCGCCTCCTGCACTGTATGCAGGTGCGCAATATGTTGGTGGTGCAGGTGATGTCCTCTGCCACCTTGAGCCAGGCCTTCTCGGTGGCAGAGGCAGGCCGCTTCCTCCCGCCCGTCGGGGGAAAGATCTGTCCTCCCCCTCCTCCTCACCCCATCCAATAAGACCTCGAGTGAGGCATCATTAAATCTGGGAGCAGCCTTCCCCCTGGGCTGCTCCATACTGTAATTTTTTCTATTTCTTGCAGCATCAGTCAGTGGAGGACTGCCCCTTTAAATAGAGCTCCTTCAGCTGACAGACCTTACTGCGCAAGCGCAGTCCGCCCGCCCTGCAGCTCAGCAGTGGGGAACCCGGAACAACAGGTAAGTGGATCCAATCAGCCTGCGATTGCGTTCGGGGCAGTCTGATTTCACCGGGCGGGTTACCCACACGCCCAATCGCCCCCCCGCCGCGAACCCGCCACCCTGGTAATATCGGGCTCCTGGTGTCTCTTCCAGCAGTAGTTGGGGCAGCTTCAGGAGATGTTGGTGATGCACATTGCCCGTCGTCTGAAGATGAAGGATGAACTCCAAACGGGAAGAGATTTGTCACAATCACAGGTTCAGTTCTGGCAGGTCCTTGTTTGGAGAAAACTAGTTGGCCCCCTTTATAATAGGCTATGAATAGTTTGCAGAACCAGACACTCTGGAGTCTGGCGAGTGTCCAGATATCTTCCCCTCATAGGATATGGGGCCCTTCATGCAAACTGCATTTCTCTCTTAAATGATCCTTTTCCCCTTTAAATGATCCTAAAAGCGATGCCCTTATTCAGTTCCCAGCAGAATCCCAGTGATTTCAATGACAGATCTGAAAGCTGGGCTAAACACACATGTGGTGCAAAGTGCAGCAGAGGTCAATATTGTGAAGCTCTATTGCTAGAGGCGAAAGATGGTCCCTGACATGGAGGTGTACCTGCAGCCAGAGGGCTCATCAACGTAAAAGGGGTAATAAATGAAAAGACTTGCATTTATATAGTCCCTTTCACAACCTCAGGATGTCCCAAAGCACTTCACAGCAAATGAAATACTTTTGAAGTGTAATCACTTGTAATGTCGGAAATGCGGCAGTCAATTTGCACACAGCAAAGTCCCACAAACAGCAATGTGATAATGATCTGTTTTTTTTTAAAAGAGATGTTGGTTGAGGGATAAATATTGGCCAGGACACCGGGGAGAACTCCCCTGCTCTTCTTCAAATAGTGCAATGGGATCTTTTATATCCACCTGAGAGGGAAGACGGGGCTTCAGTTTAATGTCTCATCCAAAAAACGGCACCTGTGACAGTGCAGCACTCCATCAGTATTGCGCTGGAGTTTCAGCCTGGATTTTGTGCTGGAGTCTCTGGAGTGGGGCTTGAACCCACAACCTTCTGACTCAGAGGCGAGAGTGCTACCACATGTTAGCTCTATAGAAACAAATTCACTTTTTAAGTAGGCTTAAAGCTGTTTTGACTTGACAGAAATATAATAATATGCCTGGAATTTCCTATGGGGGGGAGGGGGTCTCCAAATTGGCCACCATAACTTCATCAGCGCAAACCCCGGATAGACTAGAAGGGACTTCATCACAGAATCTTGCAGCACATAAGGCCCATCGTGCTTGTGCTAGCTCTTTGAAAGAGCTATCCAACTGGTCCCACTCCATTGCTCTTTTCCCGTAGCCCTGCAAATTTTTACATTTTCAGTATATATCCAATTCCCTTTTGGAAGTTACTATTGAATCTACCACTCTTTCAGGCAGTGCATTCCAGATCATACCAACTCACTGCGTAAAAACAAATTTCTCCTCATCACCCCCTCTGGATTTTTTGCCTATTATCTTAAATCTGTGTCCAACCTTCCTGTCAGTCGAAACAGTTGCTCCTTATCTACTCTATCAAAATCCTTCATGATTTTCAACACCTCTATTAAATCTCCCCTTAACCTTCTCTGCTCTAACAAGAACAATCCCAGCTTCTTACATAGAATTACATAGTGCACAGCACAGAAACAGGCCATTCAGCCCAACAGATCCATGCTGGTGTTTATGTTCCACATGAGCCTCCTCCCTCCCTACTTCATCTAACCCTGTCAGTATATCCCTCTATTCCTTTCTCCCTCATGTGTTTATCTAGCTTCCCCTTAAATTAATCTATGCTACTCGCCTCAACTACTCCTTGTGGTAGCGAGTTCCACATTCTAACCACTCTCTGGTTAAAGTTTTATTAGTGACAATCTTATATTTATAGAATCGTAGAATGGTTACAGCACGAAAGGAGGCCATTCGGCCCATCAAGTCCATGCTGGCACTTTGCAAGAGCAATCCAGCTAGTCCCACTCCCCTGCCCTATCCCCGTAGCCCTGCAAATTTTTTCCTTTCAAGTACTTATCCAATTCCAGATTGAATCTGCCTCCACCACCCCCTCTGGATGTGCATTCCAGATCAACAACCACTCGCTGTGTAAAAAAGTTTTTTCTCATGTCGCCTTTGGTTCTTTTGCCAATCACCCTAAATCTATGTCCTCTGGTTCTTAACCCTTCTGCCAATGGGAACAGTTTCTCCTTACCTACTCTGTTTAGACCCTTCATGATTTTGAATAACTCTATCAAATCTCCTCTCAACCTTCTCTGCTCCAAGGAGAACAACCCCAGCTTCTCCAGTCTATCCGCGTAACTGAAGTCACTCATCCCTGGAATCATGCTAGTAAATCTCTTCTGCATTCTCTCTAAGGCCTTCACATCCTTCCATAAGTGTGGTGCCCAGAACTGGACACAATACTCCAGTTGTGGCCGAACCAGTGCTTTATAAAGGTTCATCATAACCTCCTTGCTTTTGTACTCTATGCCTCTATTTATAAAGCCCAGGATCCCGTATGCTTTCTTAACTGCTTTCTCAACCTGCCCTGCCACCTTCAACGATTTGTGCACATACACCCCCAGATCTCTCTGTTCCTGCACCCCTTTTAGAATTGTACCCTTTAGTTTATATTGCCTCTCCTCGTTCTTCCTACTGAAATGTATCATTTCACACTTTTGTGCATTTAATTTCATCTGTCATGTGCCTGCCCATTCCACCAGCCTGTCCATGACCTTTTTAAGTCTATCACTATCCTCCTCACTGTTCACTGCAAATTTTGTGTCATTTGCAAATTTTGAAATTGTGCTCTGTACACCCAAGTCCAAGTCATTAATACATATCAAAAAAAGCAATGGTCCGAGTACCAACTCCAGGGGAACACCACTGAATACCTCCCTCCAGTCCGAAAAACAACCATTCACCACTACTCTCTGTTTCTTATTACTTAGCCAATTCCGTATCCACACTGCTACTGCCCTCTTTATTCCATGCGCTTCGACTTTGATGACAAGCCTATTATGTGGCACTTTATCAAATGCCTTTTGGAAGTCCATATACACCACATCAACCGCATTGCCTTCATTGACCCTTTCTGTTACCTCATCAAAAAACTCAATCAAGTTCGTTAAACATGATTTGCCTTTAACAAATCCGTGCTGGCTTTCCTTAATTAATCCACACTTGTCCAAGTGACTGTTAATTTTGTCCCGGATTATCATTTCTAAAAGTTTCCCCACTGCCGTGGTTAAACTGACTGGCCTATAGTTGATGGGTTTATCCTTACACCCTTTTTTGAACAAGGGTGTAACATTTGCAATTCTCCAATCCTCTGGCACCACCCCCGTATCTAAGGATGATGGAAGATTATGGCCTCTAGTTCTGGTCTCCCCTGCAAGTGGAAATATCTTCTCTACGTCAACCCTTTCAAACCCTTTCATAATCTTAAAGGCCTCTATCAGGTCACTCCTCGGTCTTCTCTTTTCTAGAGAAGAGCCCCAGCCTGCTCAATCTTTGCTGATAGGTATAACCTCTCAGTTCTGGTATTATCCTAGTAAATCTTTTTTGCAGCTTCTCCAGTGCCTCTATATCCTTTTTATAATATGGAGACCTGAACTGTTCACAGTACTCCAAGTGTGGTCTAACCAAGTTTCTATACAAGTTTAACATAACTTCTCTGCTTTTCAATTCTATCCCTCTAGAAATGAACCCCAGTGCTTGGTTTGCTCTTTTTATGGCCATATTAGCCAGCATTGCTACTTTTAGTGATTTGTGTATCTGTACCCCAAGATCCCTCTGCTCCTCTACCCCATTTAGACTCTTATTATCCAAGCAGTATGTGGCCTCCTTATTCTTCCTACCAAAATGTAATACCTCACACTTATCTATATTGAAATTCATTTGCCAAATACACGCCCATTCTGCATGTTTATTAACGTCTTACTGTATTTTGTCACAGTCCTTGGTATTAACTATATCTCCCAATTTAGTGTCTTCTGCAAATTTTTAAATTGTACTTCCTTTTCCCTCGTCCAAATCGTTTATATAAATGGTGAACAACTGCGGTCCCAGCACCGATCCTTGTGGAACACCACTTCCCACCATTTGCTAGTCTGAGTAACTACCTTTAACCCCTAATCTCTGTTTTCTGTTTTGTAGCCACCTTGCTATCCATTCTGCTACTTGTCCCCTGACTCCACATGTTCTGACCTTAGTCATGAGCCTACTATGTGGTACCTTATGTAATATATTACATCTACTGCATTACCCTTGTCTACCCTTTCTGTTACTTCTTCAAAGAATTCAATAAGGTTGGTGAGACATGACCTGCCCTTTTGAAATCCGTGCTGACCACTCTATCACATTTTCATTTTCTAAATGTTTTTCTATTATATCTTTGAGTAAAGATTCCATTATCTTTCCTACCACTGACGTTAAGCTAATAGTTCCCTGGGCTGGTTCTATCTCCCTTTATAAATATAGGAATCACATTGGCTGTCAACCAGTCCTCTAGCACGATTCCCTTTTCTAATGAATTTTTATATATTTGTAATAGTGCCTCTGCTATCTCTTCCCTAACTTCTTTGAATATGCATAGATGCCATCCATCTGGACCAGGGGTTTTATCCTCTCTAAGTTTGATTAGTTTATCAATTATCTCCCCCCTTTCTACCTTAAGTGTCTTTATATCTTTTTTGATACCTTCTTCTAATATCATGTCCACCATGTTAGTCTCCCTGATAAATATTCAGGCCAAGTAATTATTTAATATTTCTGCCATTTCACTGTCACTACCTATGAGTTTATCGTGTGTATCCCTATCCTGACTTTTCTTTTGTTACTTATGTGTCTGTAGAATACATTACTATTTATTTTTATATTCCTTGATAATTCCTTCTCTAGTCTTGCCACATAACTGAAGTCTTTCATCCCTGGTACCATTCTGGTTAATCACCTCTGCGCCCTCTGTTCACATCCTGCCGAAGTTACGAAGCCGAACAGGAGAACCTTCCCAAGGGAACTCCCGGCGATAGTCTCAGTGTCTTTTGGTGTCGTTAACCTTCCTATTCCCATTAATGCACAGCGGCCCTTAATTATAAAATATATATTTTGAGTATGGAGGAATGACTTTACGGTACAACCTCATTTAAAACTTGCAATTAAAGGCACATTAAACATTTTTGGGGGGAAAGGAAATCTAAGAATTTAATTGGAACTTTTTTGGTTGAGGGGGCGAGAGAGGGGGAAACAAACTGAACTCCTTTTACAATTCGTCCAGAAGATAAAGATAAAGACAGTTTAACCATCAGTGGATCAGCCTCGGATAATCAGTTTACATTAATTATGGATGAATATTCTCATTAAAATTAAATGTATTAAATGTATGTACGGATTTAAAATGTCAAACTGAGACATTAAATGTCATCAGGTACAATGCATATGGATTCCAAACCCTTGACAGGAAGTATGGACATCTATACATGTACACTCATATCTAAGCTAAGAGGAAGTTGAGTGCCGCGCTATCAAGAATACTCGCAACAGCCGCTTACACCACTGATCAGCCTTAACGTCTCACTTTTGGAGGCCTGTCCCATCGCCGAACCTTCATTATTTAGAAGGCGACCAAGGTACCTGCTCTCATCGCAATATTTAATTCCTGCAACAGGATCTACATTTTAAAACTTGAACCGGACAACAAAAGCATTTCAGACGAACCTGCTCGCATTATTTCCTACCGTCTGCTGTCAGGTGACCTTCCTCAGGTTCAGAGAGTAACACACTTCCTGTTGCGGTCTGTTCTGATGCAAATACTGCACCAGAAAATAACTGAAGTGACAGAACTCTCTGCTGCAAACCTGCACAAAGGCAGATAGGAGGTGACGCTCTGCAAATTCGGCCGTTACTGACTAAACCAAGCAAATGATCTCTTACTTGGAGAATGGGCATGTAATTGGCAAATGAATTTCAATATAGATAAGTGTGAGGCAGTACATTTTGGTAGGAAGAATAAGGAGGCCACATTTCATACTCCTTGGAAAATAAGTGTCTAAATGAGGTAGAGGAGCAAAGGGATTTGGGAGTACAAATACACAAATCACAAAGTATCGACGCAGGTTAATAAAGCCATAAAAAAAGCAAACAAAGCACTGGGATTCATTTCTAGAGGGATAGAATTGAAAAGCAGGAAAATTATGTTAAAGTTGTACTGAAGCTTGGTTAGACCACATTTGGAGTATTGTGAACAGTTTATTATAAAAAGGATGTAGAGGCATTAGAGAAGGTGCAAAAAAGATTTACTAGGATGATACCAGAACTGACAGGTTATACCTATCAGCAAAGATTGAACAGGCTGGGGCTCTTTTCTCTAGAAAAGAAAAGACTAAAGGGTGACCTGATAGAGGTCTTTAAGATTAAGAAAGGGTCTGATAGGGTAGACGTAGAGAAGATGTTTCCATTTGCAGGGGAGACCAGAGCTAGGGGCCATAAATATAAGATAGTCACTAATAAATCCAATAAGGAATTCAGGAGAAATTTCTTTACCCAGAGAGTGGTTAGAATGAGTAGGTGAGGCGACTAGCATGGATGCATTTAAGGGAAAGCTAGATAAACACATGAGGGAGAAAGGAATAGAAGGATATATTGATGGGGTTAGATGAAGAAGGGTGAGACGAGGCTTGTGTGGAGCATAAACACCAGCATGGAACTGTTGGGCTGAATGGCCTGTTTCTGTGCTATACATTCTATGTAATTCTATGTAATACTTAATGATTTTCTTATCCAAATCATTTACAAATTTATATTTATACCAGAGGTGGGGCTGCAAATTGGAGAGGTGACAGTGATTCTTTTTTAAGTAATATTTTAACTGAGTCATATAAATAGAGCTTGTCACAATGTTTGATAAATGATTAATCATGTAGTTAAATAGATTTATCAAGTCTCATTACACTCTGCCCTCTAAGTATCCATTTCAAGTTCTAAATAAATCCTAGAACTGTCAGCCTTTGCTCAGTTGGCAGCACTCTCGTCTCTATGAGTCAGAAGGTCGTGGGTTCAAGCCCCACTCCAGAGACTTGAGCACGTAATCTAGGCTGACACTCAGTTTAACATCTCATCCGAAGGACGGCACCTCTGACAGTGCAGCACTTCCCCAGTATTGCACTGGAGAGTCAGCCTAGCATTATGTGCTCAAGCCTCTGGAGTGGGACTTCAACTCACAACCTTCTGACTCAAAGGCGAGAGTGCTACCCACTGAGCCACAGCTATTACCTCAACACTGGACAGGTAAAGGAACACTGGAATGGCCTGAGATGCAGAACCAGAGCAAAACATCTAAAGAGAAAAAAAACAAAATGTAACAGCTGTCGCGTATGATCTAGGTTAGGACTTGACGAAATCAGACACTTAAGAGTTCAAGTTCCGCTGTCCGTACATTAGCAGATAGAAATTTCACATGATTTAAACAGGACAGGAAACTGCACTAAGACTGTCTGTGGTATTATGCAAGTATCGGTCATTATCGGCACTCACGTAATGACAATCACAGTGAACACAGCAGCGCTGTAAGTAAAAATAAATTAATTGAATTGACAGAAGATACAAAAAGGAATCGAAATGTAAACTTCAAGTAGTTAAAGAGATACATCATTGTGTTATCGCTGAACGATGTGACACTGTTAGACACCTTGATGGAGATGTTGATGAACACACACTCACTAAAGGGCACAATTCTAAAAGGGGTACAGGGACAGAGAGATCGGTGGGTATATGTACACAAATCGTTGAAGGTAGCAGGGCAGGTTGAGAAAGTGGTTAAAAAAGCATACAGGATCCTGGGCTTTATAAATAGAGGCATAGATTGCAAAAGCAAGAAAGTCATTTTGAATCTTTATAAAACACTGGTCCGGCCACAACTGGAGTATTGTGGGCACCGCACTTTAGGAAAGACGTGAAGGTCTTAGGAGGGTGCAGAAGAGATTTACTAGAATGATTCCAGGGATGAGGGACTTTAGTTACGTGGATAGACTGGAGAAGCTGAGGTTGTTCTCCTTGGAATAGAGAAGGTTGAGAGGATATTTGATAGAGATATTCAAAATCATGAAGGGTCTAGGAAAATAGACAGAGAGAAACTGTTACCATTGGCAGAAGAGTCAAGAACCTGAGGACATAGATTTAAGGTGATTGACAAAAGAACCAAAGGTGACAAGAGAAAAAAACTTTTTTATACAGCGAGTGGTTATCTGGAATGCACTGCCAGAGGGGGAGGTGGAGGCAGATTCAATCATGGCCTTTAAAAGGGAACTGGATAAGTACTTGAAAGGAAAAAATTTGCAGGGCTACGGGGAAAGGGCAGGGGAGTGGGACTAGCTGGATTGCTCTTGCATGGCGTGGACTCAACGGGCAGAATGACTGAATGGTTCCGTGCTGTAACCTTCTTTCTATGATTCTATACCAGAGGAAGTATCAATACACCAGCAGAAGATGAGGGTCACAGTTAGGAGCAATGATCTTACCTGAAAGCACAGTTCGTCCCACTGCCTGTGAAGAAGCTCAATCCGTTCCTGCAGGATCGAAATATCGTCAGCGCGAATGTAGCTGGACAATGTCTCCTTCAGAAAGCAGAGATGGGCAAGGTCATCAGTCCACCCGCCGAAGGAACTTTCCAGTTCCTGCAGAGAGAAAGTTAAACCATTTTCATTGAGATCTGCCCCGATATAATACCAGCACAGAAAGCACAGTCAACCAATGTTGTTACACTGAGTCTTACCAAGTTAGCTTTAGCTGCCAATAGGTCAGCTGGCTGGACAGGAACGGCATAGAATTTATATTTTTAAAATAAGTGTGGTAATAAAATACTCAGACTAAATGAAACAGAAAATACAACTTAACCATGCATCTGATCTGCTCGGTGTGTAGCTCCTCATGATGGTCGGGCAATGGCTGCGAAAGCTTTTTCTTGAAAGACCTCAGCTTGGCCAGAGAATCTCCGATCCCTTTCTCACATCGCTCCCAGTCCTTTAGAAGGGATTAATGATATCAATTAGAAACCTTTAAATGGATTAATTCAGAGTGTAGGAGAGAACGATAGGTCACATCTCAACCACACTCTGCTCAGTCGGATTGCAGGGAGAGAACTCGATCAATAAGCTGCCTATGCTGTGTTTGCCAAAACATAATGCAGTATTTAAGGGGGAGAGGTACCATCGTGCTTGACACATCACACAGAAGATGGAAAGCTCTGGATATTTTAGCGTAGTTATGTCTTTTTTTAAAATAAAAAAATGATTTTGTTTAAATTTCAAACCAACTGGCACGATGAAGGGAATTTTAACTCCCCAGGACAGGTGGGAGAGGGACGGGGCGCGGGGTGGGAGGCGAAATTCAAAAATCTGAAACCGGACCCCAACCTGCCTCTAACTTTTGGTTTTAACAGAGGTGGGTTGGGGGCCCTGGCGAATAACCTGCTCTCCAGAGGCAGGTCCTTCCTTAAAATATTTTAATGATGATGCATGCCTCAAATTTTAGCAGAGTTTTAGGTTTAACACCTGCGGGCCTGGTTTCCCAGAGCTCTGGAAACCCATCAGCTGAAGGGAGACGAGAGAACGGCCGGATCCAGTAGGTAAGTGCCTTTCCAGCACTGTTTGTGGGCCAGGAGGAGCAGGAGTGCTTCCTCCCTGCCCTCCAAACACATCGGTGTTCCACTCCATCAGACCGGACCATCCCCCCGCAATTGAATTACCTCCCTGCGATCCAATGCAGCCTCCGCCAACATCCTCCCCGATCCACAATCTTCTCCCCAGCCCCCCACCGATGTCCTCTCCAGCATCCCCCCCACCCCCCACTTCCCCTGATGTTCTCCTTGGCCCACGATCTTCTCCCTCCCTCCCTCCCTTCTCTCCGCTCCCCGGCTGCAGCTGCCCCCCACCCTCCTCCCAGTCTCCCCATAAATATCGGGGCCAATGTGTCAGACCTACTGCATGGGTTTGGTGTTTACTTAGCATGGTAATGTGACGTCAGTCAGAGATAGCACACAACACAAGCATTTAAATTAGCAGTTCAATACTAAGAGCCCTCCTGTGCCATTGCTCACAGTGAATTGGAGGACACACCATTTTATAACAATAGTGGTGCTATGGGAAAAGTGTGACAGCACACGTAGCGAGGAGGGGAGAACACCGTGGCAGGGAATACCTGTGACAGGGAGTACCTGTGACAGGGAGTGCCTGTGACAAGGAGTTCCTGTGATGGGGAGCATGTGTGAGTGCCTGTAACAGGGAGCGCATGTGACGGAGAGTGTGTGTGACGAGGAGTACCGGTGACGATGAGTACCTATGACGATGAGTTCATGTGACAGGGAACTGTGCGACGGGGAACGTGTGTGATGGGGAGCGCGTGTGATGGGGAGCTCGTGTGACGGGGAGCTCGTGTGACGGGGAGTGCCTGTGACGGGGAGTGCCTGTGACGGGGAGCACCTATGACGGGGAGCACCTATGACGGGGAGCGCGTGTGACAGGGAGTTCCTGTGATGCGGAGCCCCTGTGACGGAGAGCCCCTGTGACAGGGACTGGATAGGATGGGGAGCCCCTGTGACGGGGAGCGCCTGCGGCGGGGAGTGCATATGACAGAGAGCTCGTGTGACAGGCTGTGCGTGTAGCGGGGAGTGCGTGTGACGGGGAGTGCGAGTGACGGGGAGTGCGAATGACGGGGACTGGATATGATGGCGAGGCCCTGTGACGGGGAGTGCATGTGACAGGGAGCGCATGTGACGGGGCCGTGTGTGTGACAGGCAGCGCGTGTGACGGGGAGCGTGTGTGATGGAGAGTGGGTGTGACAGGGAGTACCTGTGACGGGAAGTGCCTGTGACGGGGTGCCTGTGACGGGGTGCCTGTGACGGGGTGCCTGTGTTGGACAGTACGCATGACACCTGCAGGAAGTTCACATTATACATGAGTTTTATTACATTACTAGCAGATCACCTATGGCATTGCGCACAGTGAGACACAGGATATAACATTAGGGATGTTATCAAAGTGTGATGAAGAAAGCTACACACAAGACTTTTAATATGGATAGATAGATATAATCGGTATCTATCTATTTATCTAAACAAAGCAGCACTGAAAATTAATACATAAAAACAAAGCTTGTTAGGACGACTGGCTTTAAAACCCACATGTGTCAGTTGCGGAGCGTATGTTGGTGTCCTGGACAATTCTTTGTGTACCCCGTCAGTTAATGGGTGTTAACCCAGATTACTTTGTGCATGAGGTCACGTTTCAGTTCACAGGAGAAACGATAGATTTTGGAAGTAGACTCTTTTGTAAAAGAGTCTGGAGTGAATCAGAGTCAGAACAGGGGCTATTCTCACTTTGAGAGTATTGCCATTAAAAATTCTAAATCACCAACACATGCAAACAGAGCTCATTCTACTATTCACTCTGAATGTCATTGCCCAATGGCTTTGTCCCAGTGTCAGGTACAAGTTCCCATCTCTCTGCATTGGCCATCAGTATCACAAATGAGCTTCCATCTCTCTATATTGACCATCAGTATCACAAACGAGCTTCCACCTCTCTATATTGACCATCAGTATCACAAACGAGCTTCCACCTCTCTATATTGACCATCAGTATCACAAACGAGCTTCCATCTCTCTATGTTGACCATCAGTAACAGGGACAAGCTCCCATCTCTCTACATTGATCATCTGTAACAAGGACGAACTTCCATCTCTGCATTGCCCAATACTGCATTCAGTGCAGTACTGAGGTAGTGCACTATTGGAGGCGTCGTCTTTCCGTTGAGATGTTAAAACGAGGTCCTGTTTCCCCTCTCAGGTGGAAGTAAAAGATCCCATGGCACTATTCCAAAAAGAGCAGGGGAGAACCCCCAGTGTCCTGGTCCATATATAATCCCTCAATCAATCGCACTAAAACAGATTATCTGGTCATTATCACATTGCTGTTTGTGGGAGCTTGCTGTGCGCAAATTGGTTGCCACGCTTCCTATATTAGAACAGTGAGTACACTTCAAAAATACTTCATTGCCTGTAAAGTGCTTTGGGATGTCTTGAGGTTGTTGAAGTTGCTGTATAAATGCAAGTCTTTTTGTTCAATGCACAAATTACCAATATTTCAAGTAATCATGTTAGCAAAATGAACATACTCGCTAAGTTTGTCAATGCAAGCAACATAATTATTATAAAAAATCTGCCCAAAGCTTGTGATGATTCTCCTTTGTCTTTCTCTGTTACACACAGAAAGCAACTTTTCACATTATTGCCAACACTCTCCGAAACTGACAAACAAATTGGGTCCTCCAGTGTGTGAAGGATGTGCCAAATCCCTTCCTTCTCTAATTCTCTCCACTAAATAGCTCTTTACCACTGCCCTGACACCTCTCCCGCTCTGCCCCTCCACCATTCTGTCCCTCTCCCTCTCTCCCTCTACCATTCTGTACCTCTCCTTCTCTACCAATCTGTCCCTCTCCCTCTACCATTCTGTACCTCTCCCTCTCTCCCTCTCCCTCTACCATTCTGTACCCCTCCCTCTCTACCATTCTGTACCCCTCCCTCTCTACCATTCTGTACCCCTCCCTCTCTACCATTCTGTACCCCTCCCTCTCTACCATTCTGTACCTCTCCCTCTCTACCATTCTGTACCTCTCCTTCTCAGCCTTTTCTCTTTGACCAAACTTGCAATCACCTCTCCTAACTCTTCCACTAAGAATCAATGCCCAATTGTTTCTTCCTCTGTGAAGTGCCTCGAGATGTTTTAGGTGCTATGATACATTAGGACAGGGGCGATAGTATAGTATAACGTCAGCGGAGTGCACGAATGGGCCGCAGCAGTCGACACCTACCTTTAATAAAATTTTCAGCTGTTTCCTCTGTTCCTCCAGATGGATGTTAACTGTCCTCCATTGCTCTTGGATATCAGTGAGCTCAGCCTGCAGAGCTGCCTCAGCCCCACTATCGGCAGAGAGCAGGAGCTGTTTCCCTGCCTCTACTGTCAGGATGTAGCTCCCCTGCTGACGCTGCAACACTTTCTCCTTCAACTGCAAAAGAGAGACCGATGATCAATATCTTGCGGGGATGGTCTGTTGGGGTCTGAGACCCGGGGCGTTGGGCCAATCTCTGAATTAGGATGATGGTCAAGATGGCCAAAGAGGAAGAACTATTGGCAACAATGACTGTACTTACCAAATACCTGGACTGCTGACCGTACAAGGATTTCTTTTAGACTCTGACTTTCAGTAGGACTTTAGGCAGCACAACAATTAATGAGATGGCAACAGTAGGTAATTAATATACTAGGGTAGGCTGCTACAATAACACGGGATTGGGCATTGCTACAACAACATCGGATTTGTTGGGATACGGTAACATAGGATTGGATGGGATACAGTAACACGGGAATGGACACTGCTACAGTAACGTGGGATTGGATGGGACACAGTAACACGAGATTGGACGGGACACAGTAACACGCGATTGGACGGGTAACGGTAACAAGGGATTGGACAGGCTACGGTAACATGGGGTTGGATGGGCTACAGTAACATGGGATTGGACGGGCTACAGTAACATGGGATTGGATGGGCTACAGTAAAGCAGGATTGGATGGGATATGGTAACACAGGATTGGACGGGCTACAGTAACATGGGATTGGATGGGCTATGGTATCACGGGATTGGACAGGACATAGTAATATGGGAATGGACAGGACACAGTAACATAGGATTGGACGGGCTACGGTACCATGGGATTGGACACGCTATGGATTCATGGGATTGGATGGGCTACACTATCACGGGATTAGGGAGTGATGGCAGAAACCTTGACAATCTGCAAAGTTATACCTCTGAACAGGAAATTAGGGGGTAATATTCTGAGTGCCCGCAGGCAGTGGAGCAGCTCCAGAGCTCTTTGGAAATCGGGGATCACCCAGCTCCAATCAAAAGATCGGGGATCACCCAGCTCCAATCAAAAGATCGGGGATCACCCAGCTCCAATCAAAAGATCGGGGATCACCCTGCTCCAATTCAAAGATCGGGGATCACCCAGCTCTTAATCAAAAGATCAGGGATCACCCAACTCTTAATCAAAAGATCGGGGATCACCCAGCTCCAATCAAAAGATCGGGGATCACCCAGCTCTTAATCAAACGATCGGGGATCACCCAGCTCTTAATCAAACGATCGGGGATCACCCAGCTCTTAATCAAACGATCGGGGATCACCCAGCTCTTAATCAAACGATCGGGGATCACCCAGCTCTTAATCAAACGATCGGGGATCACCCAGCTCTTAATCAAACGATCGGGGATCACCCAGCTCTTAATCAAACGATCGGGGATCACCCAGCTCTTAATCAAACGATCGGGGATCACCCAGCTCTTAATCAAACGATCGGGGATCACCCAGCTCTTAATCAAACGATCGGGGATCACCCAGCTCTTAATCAAACGATCGGGGATCACCCAGCTCTTAATCAAACGATCGGGGATCACCCAGCTCTTAATCAAACGATCGGGGATCACGCAGCTCTTAATCAAACGATCGGGGATCACCCAGCTCTTAATCAAACGATCGGGGATCACCCAGCTCTTAATCAAAAGATCGGGGATCACCCAGCTCTTAATCAAACGATCGGGGATCACCCAGCTCCAATCAAAAGATCAGGGATCACCCAGCTCCAATCAAAAGATCGGGGATTCCCTTCCCCAGTGCGTATCCCCTTAATTTTCTCTGTCGAGTGACAATGAAACGAGTGTATGACGATGATGCTGGATTACTCTTTGTAAATGTTGCCCCCACCTGCACCTCATCCAGCAGGGCCCTGGCCTGCTGCAGGGCGATGGGTGCAGCACTGCTCCACCTCCGCTCGAGCTGCTGCGACACGTCCAACAGCCACTTCCTCAGTTTCTCCGCCATCTCCCGGTAACGCTGCCACTGCCGGATCTGACTGTCAATTATCCCCCTCCGCTGCTGTGCACGGCGGATCACTCCTTGCCACTGGTTACTCAGCATGGCCAGCTTCGAGTTAAACTCGTCCCTGGGGGAGGACACAAATAGCAGCTGTTTAAATGATATGTTATATTATCTCCCCTCTGTTGCTCTTCTCCCCAGTCTCCACCATCAGTTGCCCTGGGATTTATTTTCCCTCCCTGTTGGTCAAACTGAAAAATACTTGTGAAGTAGGAACACAGGAACAGGAGGAGGCCATTCAGCCCCTCAAACTTATTACCGAGGGACAGGAGGTGGCCATTCAGCCCCTCTAGCCTATTGCGCAATTCAAATAGATCATGGCTGATCTGTATCTTAACTCCATCTACCCTCCTTGGTTCTGCAACCCTTAATCACTTACCCAACAAAAATCTATCAATCTCAGTTTTGAAATTTTCAATTGACTCTCGGCCTCAACAGCTTTTTGGGGGAGAGAGTTCCAGATTTCCACTATCCTTTGTGTGAAGAAGTGCTTTCTGACATCACCCCTAAAAGGCATGGCTCTAATTTTAGGGTTATGGCCCATGTTCTGGACTCCCCACCAGAGAAAATAGTTTAATATACCTTATCAAATCCTTTAATCATCATCAACACCTTGAACAAAAAGTAGCAAAGTAGCCTCTCATATCAGCACTTTTGAAAAACTTAGCTGTTTTGTTCTAAAAAAACCAATTCAAATCAATGTTCAAGAAACTGGATGGATGGGAGCACCTGTTTGGAGCATTGAGCACAGGGGATTTTTATTTCAACCTGTAATCAAAGAGCTTTAAGTTTCTAGGCAACCAAGAACATGAATTTGTAGAGAAGGTGACCACCTTGTCACTGAGATGAGGTTTACCACAATTGGTGTTACATCGTTTAACGCTCCAGATATCTCAAGGCGGTGGAGAGATGAGTGGGCGCTCAGCAAGTGGGAGAGAAAGGAATGAAGGGTTCAGAGTGGGGAGGTGAAAGCAGAGCCGAGAAAGAGGGTCTTTAGGAGGCATTTGTAGGCAGGGAGGATGATGGCAAAATGGACATTCTGAGGGAGGGAGTTTCAGAGTGCAGGGCAAAGTGGCTGAAGGAGAGGCCCCGAGCGGAGAACTAGGGCAGTATCAGAGGGTGTAAGCAGGCATGCTAAAGCTTGGGTAGATTATAAAGGTAGGGACAGGCGAGGCATGGAGGATTTTGAAGATGAAGTCGAGGATCTTGGTCAATTCTCTAGACCATGGGAAGCCAGTGGAGGCTTGCATGGACTGGGTGATGGATAAATGGGCCTTGCATGGACTGGGTGATGGATAAATGGGCCTTGCATGGACTGGGTGATGGATAAATGGGCTTCACATGGACTGGGTGATGGATAAATGGGCCTTGCATGGACTGGGGTGATGGATAAATGGGCCTTGCATGGACTGGGTGATGGATAAATGGGCCTTGCATGGACTGGGGTGATGGATAAATGGGCCTTGCATGGACTGGGGTGATGGATAAATGGGCCTTGCATGGACTGGGTGATGGATAAATGGGCCTTGCTTGGGCTGGATGATGGATAAATGGGCCTTGCATGGACTGGGTGATGGATAAATGGGCTTCACATGGACTGGGTGTTGGATAAATGGGCCTTGCATGGACTGGGTGTTGGATAAATGGGCCTTGCAGGTAAGAGACATTAAATTATTTAAATTCTAATCTGATTTGATATGTACATCTGAATTTCTTTTGAACTGGTTTCAGTTTCGGCATACCTAAATTAATATCGGATGTTAATTCATATAGAAGGCTTATTCTAAAAAATGAACTCTCTAAACCAGTGCTTCTGCCCTTGGACACAGAGTGCCGGACTGCGAGGATATTACCTGTCGTCGACCTGGCCCTGCTCCAGAAGATGCTGCCCATCGCTGATGATTGAGTGTAGGATCTGCTGACGGCTGAACATCTCTGCCTGGAACAGCTGCACCAGAACAGAGAAGAGGAGCAGTTAGAAAGAATGAACTTGTAGTTGAATTGTGTCTGATGATGAGCTCGGGACGCCCCAAAGGGCTTTGCAGTCAACGAGTTACTATAATGGACGCAGCAAGGTCCCACATTCTGGAAGTCAGATGAATGACTGGTTAATCTGTTTTTGGTGGTGTTTTATTAAAGTGGGGATGTTGGCCAGGATCTTGAGAGAATTCCCCTGCTCTTCTTCAAATCCAGCTGAACAGGGAAACAGGATCTCGGTTTAACTTCTGATCCAAAAGACGGCACCTCCAACAGTGCAGCACTCCCTCAGTATTGCACAGGGAATGTCAGTCTAGGTTATGTGCTCAAGTCTCTGGAGTGGGGCTTGAAACCACAACCTTCCGACTCAGAGGAGAGTGCTACCAACTGAGTCAAGCACAAGGTATCCAGAACAGTGGACAAAGACACCCAAAGGAAGTTATATATTAATGTCCATGCTCCAGTTAATTTTTTGAATTGAGCAGATTGACAACAAGGACAACTGCAACAAGGACAAAATCGATCTTGGTGTATAATGGGAGCACACACAGGTGCGCACAAATTGTACTGACATACCCAAGGGCAACAGACGGTAAATATTATGAATGTACACTGCTGATGCAGATCCTCACCCACGGCAGCGCTCATCAGGAGAGAGTGGACACAGACTCCAAGAGTTCCCACTTAGTGGCAGAAAATGGTGGGGACTGCGCTCATGGTTTCCTGATATGGGGTCCCAGGGGGTGAGGCTCCACCCCAGGAGTATGCATTTGTCACATTTAGCCTTAGCTGTCCACTAGATTAACACAGGCAACCATGGGGTTTTGATTTGTTCTCGAGATGTGGGCAACACTGGCAAGCCAGTAATTACTGCCCATCCCTAATTGCCCTGAGGGCATAAAGTGTCAATCACGTAGCATGGGACTGGATTCACCTGTAGGCCAGACCAGGGAGGGGTGACAGGTTCCCTTACCTGAAGGACATTAGTGAACCAGTTGGGTTTTTACAACAATCCGGGAGTTTTCATGGTCACTTTCCTGCTGCCAGTCCATAAACTACCAGATTTATTGAATTCAAACTCACAACTTGTCATGGAGGGATTTAAACCTACGACCTCTGAGTTTGCGAATCGAGGACCAGGATCACTAGGCCACCACAGGCTACAGAAGCAGTGTGATCAAAGTTAGCAGAAATTACCTCTGCCAAAGAGTTTGGACTCTACTCAGTTCAAATGGTCAACAATCTGAAGTGAAACTTCCCACAAAACAGAACAAATTATTGGTTGCATGGTTACCGATAAGTCTGTTGTAGTGGATTAAATCATTAACCGCTGGCTAATTCCTTGACACAAGAATGTAGCAGTAACTAAAAAGCCCCCAACAAGACACTCATCTCCAGCACACAATACCCTGAACTGAGGAGCCCACCCAGCAACCGTATTTTAACTCTCCTGTGCCTTGTTCTCTAGTGATTTTTTATTTATTCATTCTTGGGATGAGGGCATTGCTGGCAAGGCGAGCGTTTAGTGCCCATCCCTAATTGTCCTTAAAATGATGATAGTGGGCCTTCTACTTGAACAACTGCAGTCCGTGTGGTGAAGGTGCTCCCACAGTGCTGTTAGATAGGGAATTCCAGGATTTTGACCCAGCGACGGTGAAGGAACGGCGAGGTATGTCCAAGTCAGGATGGTGTGTGACTTGGATGGGAACTTGAAGGTGATGGTGTTCCCATTGATGCTTGCGTTCCCAAATCCCCAACCTCTCTCCACTTGCCTCATGCGCTCTCTGCTGCTCCAGAAGGTTCTGGTAGTTTCCTGATATTTCCACCGCCAGCTTTTGTTCGGTTTGGACCAAGAACTCCATCCAGGTTTCGCATTTCTCGAGGAAGGTCTGGTGCTGCAGCAGGAATGCTTGCAGTTTACTGCGAGAGCAGAGAGGGGGTGAAAAATTGAAACGGTTTAGCAAAAAGGAAACCATTAAAGGTGCTGATAAGTCAGATAATCCTCCTTGCTTGCAGAAATTAGTTATCTGAATGAACTGAACCTCTGATTATGTTGCATAGACTCAAGAATGGACAAGTTGATATGACCGTTAATAAAAGCATGCGGGATCCTGGGCTTCATAAATCGAGGCATAGAGTACAAAAGCAAGGAAATTAAGCTAAACCTTTATAAATCACTGGTTAGGCCTCAGCTGCAGTACTGTGGCCACCACACTTTAGGAAGGATGTCAAGGCCTTGGAGATTGTGCAGAGGAGATTTACCAGAATGGTACCAGGGATGAGGAACTTCAGTTATGTGGAGAGACTAGAGAAGCTGGAATTGTTCTCCTTTGATTGGAGAAGGTTAAGGGGAGATTTAATAGAGGTATTCAAAATCATGAGGGATTTTGATAGAGTAGATAGGGAGAAACTGTTTCTGCTGGCAGGAGGGTAGGTAAACAGAGGACAAGATTTAAGATAATTTTTTATGCAGTGAGTTGTTATGATCTGAAAGGGCGGTGGAAGCAGATTCAATAGTAACTTTCAAAAGTGAATTGGATATATATTTGAAGGGGGGAAAATTGTGGGACTATGGGGAAAGAGCAGGGGAGTGGGAATAATTGGAAAGCTTTTTCAAAGAGCCGGCACAGGCACAATGGGCCGAATGGTCTCCTTTTGTGTTGTATGATTCTGTGATTGGAGAATATCGATCAATTAATACAACTAAATAGGTTACCTGCTGGATTGCTTCCCTTCCCCAGTGCAGGGAGGGGAGGTCATGTCACAGGTGTTAATAGTCCTCTTGGAACTTGGCTTACACCAATGTCATGTGGAAGTGCCCATGCCCTCAGGTCAGGCCCATTTCTCGACCCCTGAAGGTATTTTGGGGACGGGCTGCGTATGGCCCCACAGGGTGCAATGTGCCCACGTAATCAGGAGCTTGTGATAACATCCCCCACCCCTCTCCCTGTAGCAGTCTGCAAAAAGTGGAAGGCAAGTTTCTTCCGATTCCACCCTGTCAAACCAGGGACAATTAATCCCGGACACTGAAACTGGCCCAATAACCAGTGGAGCAAACTAAGTCCAGAGAAATGGCGCTGGCAGAGGGACCAGGAGAGAGGTGTCAATACGAAGGGGTGGTGGAGGGATATACTTTTTCAGGCAAGTGTTGTGAAACAAGAGGTAACAGAGGTAATCTCTCTCTCTCTTGCTGGAAACACGGAGTTTCATGAGTAAGGGTGTAACTTTTTTTTTTATTCGTTCATGGGATGTGGGCGTCGCTGGCGAGGCCGGCATTTATTGCCCATCCCTAATTGCCCTTGAGAAGGTGGTGGTGAGCTGCCTTCTTGAACCGCTGCAATCCGTGTGGTGACGGTTCTCCCACTGTGCTGTTAGGAAGGGAGTTCCAGTCCTACTGAGATCTCTGCGCTCCTCCAATTCTGGCCTCTTGTGCATCCTCAATTTTCATCGCTCCACCATTGATGGCCATGCCTTCAGCTGCCTAGGCCCCAAGCTCTACAATTCCCTCCCTAAACCTGTCTGCCTCTCTACCTCTCTTTCCTCATTTAAGACAAATCTACCTTTTTGACCAAGCTTTTGGTCATATGTCCTAATATCTCCTTATGTGGCTCGGTATCAAATTTTGTCTGATAACGCTCCTGTGAAGGGCTTTGGGATGTTTTACCACGTTAAATGTGCTACATAAATGCAAGTTGTTGTTGTTGAAGCATTCTCTTAATTGGAATTATTTGTGCTCATCAAGGACGTGCTTGCATTTTAGGCATCAAGCACTCCCAGCCCAGAAGAAGGATCATCAGATCCACAGTAAAAAACTCCCGATGTCACAACAATGTGCCCTCATCCTAACCTCAGGAAAGCAACTCCCCCTCCCCAATTCCCCACCACACTAATGTAACGTTTACCTGTCATTTACCAGCAATCACCCACTCGTTTCAAAGGAAAAAAAAGGACTGACATTTACCTGGCACCTTATTACACCTCTCAGAAACACCCCAAAGCACTTCACAGGCTGTGAATTGTATGCTGTTATGTTGGCAAACACGGCAGTCATTTTGCACACAGCGAGATCCCACAAATATCGATAATTTGAACAACCAAGTACTCCATTTTGATTGGTCTGGGGGGGGCAAATGTTGGCCAGGACACCAAGTGAACTCCCTGCTCTTCTTCACATCCTCCTGAACGCGGCGTTAGTTTAAAGTTTCATCCGAAAGACGGCGCCTTCGACAGTGCAGCACTCCCTCAGTGCTACACTGGGGGCATCAGCCTGGATGATGGGCTCAAGTCTCTGGAGTGGGGCTTGAACCGATGACCTTCTAACCCAGAGACAGGAGTGCTACCCACTGAGCCGTGGCTGGCATCAATTTGCCATCTGGTGAAATTCAATTATTGAATCCTAAAACCTGCTGCGAGTCCTTTTAAACATACCGGACGGGACGATTCCTGCTGAATAGATTAAATCAAGGTCCTGGAACTTCCTGGAAAGTTTTGATGTAACTACGGTGTAAGAGCAGCGTGGGCCATTTTTTCCTGAGGAAATTCACGCGCAACTGATTTATGCTGGTTTTACACTGGAGCATTGCTACGAGTGAATTTCCTTTGATACATCCGCCAGAACCCTCTGACACTCATTGACATAGCTCCGCCCCCGTGCAAAAGAGTTTCCTGGGTTTACGTGAATAATGCCGTAAGTCTATGCCCAGAAATTTGGGTGCAGCAAGGGTCGAAGTCACCTGATGTCGGGGTATATGAGATTTCTGGAGTTTGATGGTGATTTCTTCATGAGTTTTTGGGGGGCAATTTTCCTTACTGAGTCCTGCACTACACCTAATTAAAGCACTGCCAGTGTCAGTGCACCCTAGATTTTTCAGAACCGTTCTGCCCCTCCCCCTACGGGTTGGGTAGGACTGGACTGATCTTCCCAATGGGGATACTACTGTTCTGCGTAACAATGGAAGAGGAAGAGGAGCAGAAGATGCAGGAGGCTCTGAGAGTGAGGCGCCAGGGCAGAACACAGCAGCCCACTCGCTGTTATCCCTATCGGTAGCACTGTATTCGCTGCTTGCTTTACCCCGGTTTTCATGTTCTGGCATAGGGCAAATGAGTACCACAGGAAATTTCGGCGCAAGTTCCTGCCAGCAAGATCGGCGCAGAAATCGTTGTAAATTTCAGTGTAACAGCAATCCAGGAAATTCGGTGCCACGGTTTTTTGGTTTGTCCCAGTTAAATCGGTTCACATTTCTGACCGGGGCCACATTCTTTCCCAGCAATCAGCACTGAAGGACACAGAAGGTTTAACCTCAGTACCAAGTGGCAGTGGTTTACAAGATTGAGACAGTAATCTGCTGAATGTGGCTCGCTAACTTACCTAAACCTCTCTGTGGTCTGGGCTGAAATCGAGGACCAGTGTCTGTTCAACGTCTGCATGCGCTTGATCTCCTTATCGTTCAGGGGTAACCTGTACCCCAATTCATTCAGACGATCCAGGTCAGGAACCGTACTGCTGAACCTCAGCATCTGGACCTGTGAAATACAAAAACCATCAGCATCACCCCAGAGTATGACCACTGCTCATCTTCAGACTGAAATCACTGAAGAATTTAAGCAGAATTGTTTCCAACTGATCCAGTTTCCTGCACAGGTCAGGTCAAACAAAGGGTGGCGATGAGGGTCTATTCAGTGATCCTGTGCTCCCAAGAGGGACCCTCAATTCACAGGAGTAGGGTCCTACCGAGAATGGAAGGAAGCCATTCGACCCTTCAGACAAGGGGGTCCAAGTGGTCTCTTCCCGTGCTAAAATGAATAGGGGAGCTTTTCCTGCTCCTTTGCCTGGGGCTATTGGCATGTCTGGAGGCAGGATAATTGGGCCGGGAACAGCACCTGTCCCTCACAGAGCCCACCCATATTCTGTCCATTCATTTAAATGGATGGAAAGATGGGCAAGTTTTCTTAGGGGTGTGAGCTCCTCAGCATCTGATCTTCCTGCATTCACTGCGCTCAGACATGCCAATAGTCCCAGAAGCTGGACCAGGAAAATCTCTCCTCATTCTACCCCATAGTGTAATCCTACGATTTCACAAAAACCTTCAAGTTCTCTTCTCATAGATTCAGTTTTGTAATCTTTCTATTATAAAAACTGACAGTAAAAGCTTCTACAAGTATATGAAAAGGAAGAGGGTAGCTAAAGTAAACATTGGTCCCTTAGAGGATGAGACTGGAGAAATAATAATGGAAAACAAGGAAATGGCAGAGGAATTGAACAGATATTTTGTATCTGTCTTCACAGTAGAAGACACTAATAACATACCACTAATAGTAGATAATCAAGGGGCAAAGGGGAGGGAGGAACTAAAAACAATCACTATCACCAGAGATAAAGTACTAGGTAAACTAATGGGTCTAAAGGCTGACAAGTCCCCTGGACCTGATGGCTTGCATCCGAGGGTCTTAAAGGAAGTGGCTACAGAGATAGTGGATGCGTTGCTTGTAATCTTCTAGAAGTCATTAGATTCTGGAAAGGTCCCAGCGGATTGGAAAACCGCAAACGTAACACCCCTATTCAAGAAGGGAGTGAGACAGAAAGCAGGTAACTATAGGTCAGTTAGCCTAACATCCGTCATTGGGAAAGGCTAGAATCCATTATTAAGGAAGTAGTAGCAGGACATTTGGCGACTCATAATACAATCAAGGAGAGTCAACATGGTTTTACGAAGGGGAAATCGTGTTTGACAAATTTATTAAAGTTCTTTGAGGAAGTAACGAGCAGAGTGGATAAAGGGGAACCAATCGATGCAGTATATTTGGATTTCCAAAAGGCATTCGATAAGGTGCCACATAAAAGATTACTGCACAAGATAAGAGCTCATGGTGTTGGGGGTAATATATGGCATGGATAGAGGATTGGCTAACTAACAGAAAACAAAGAGTCGGGATAAAAGGGTCATTTTCGGGATGTCAATCTGTAACTAGTGGGGTGCTGCAGGGATCAGTGCTGGGGACTCAACTATTTACAATATATATCAATGACTTGGATGAAGGAACAGAGTATATTGTGGCCAAATTTGCTGATGATGCAAAGATAGGTGGAAAAGCAAGTTGTGAGGAGGACACAAAGTGTCTGCAAAGGGATATTGACAGGTTAAGCGAATGGGCAAAAATTTGGCAGATGGAATATAATATGGGAAAATGTGAAGTCATCCACTTTGGGAGGAAAAATAAAAAAGCAAAATATTATTTGAATGGAGAAATATTACAAAATGCTGCGGTACAGAGGGATCTGGGTGTCCTCCGTACATGAAGCACATAAAATCAACATACAGGTGCAGCAGGTAATCCGGAAGGCAAATGGAATATTTGCTTTTATTTCTAGGGAGATGGAGTATAAAAGCAGGGAAGTCATGCTGGTGAGACCACACCTGGAGTACTGCATACAGTTCTGGTGCCCTTATTTAAGGACATACTTGTATTGGAGGGATTTCAGAGAAGGTTCACTAGGTTGATTCCGAGTATGGAAGGGTTGTCTTATGAGGAAAGATTGAACAGGTTGGGTCTATACTCATTGGAGTTTAGAAGAATAAGAAGGGATCTTATTGAAACATATAAGATTCTGAGAAGACTCGATAGGGTAGATGCTGAGAGGATATCACCCCTCATGGGGGAATCTAAAACTAGGGGACATAGTCTCAGAATAAGGGCTCACCCCAAATAGACACATTTATGATCAGCAAGGGAGTCAAAGGATATGGGGACAAGGCGGGAAAGTGGAGTTGAGGTAAAAATCAGATCAGCCATGATCTCATTAAATGGTGGAGCAGGTTCGAAGGGCCAAATGGGCTACTCCTGCTCCTATTTCTTATGGTCTCTTATGGTTTATGGTCTAATGATTGGATGTCTTTCTTGTTTTCAAATCCCTCCACGGCCTCGCGCCTCCCTATCTCTGTAATCTCGTCCAGTCCTACAGCCCTCCGAGATCGCTGCACTCCTCCAATTCTGGCCTCTTGCGCATCCCCGATTTTAATCGCTCTACCATTGGATGCCAAGCTTTCAGCTGCCTAGGCCCTAAGCTCTGGAATTCCCTCCCTAAACCTTTCTGTCTGTCTACCTCTCTTTTTTAAGACAGTCCTCTTTGACCAAGCTTTTGGTCACCTGTCCTAATGTCTCCTTATGTGACTCGGTGTAACACTCCTGTGAACCCCTTGGGACATTTTACCACGTTAACGGCGCTATATAAATGCAAGTTGTTGTTGTCTTGTGGGCATTTTAAGAAAAGAAAGATCTAAATTCTCGTTACATTTCCAGTTCCTAATGTAAACCTGATTGGATGGATAAAAGCCTGACAAATAAGATACGATAAAGTTTATATACGCAACTTATATTGATCTGTTCTACGTCCAACTATGTACTTTCCCACGATCAAATACCTGCCCTCTATAATATAACAAATAACAAACAGCGATTCCTTGGTAAAAAACAGGCCACTTTGAAAGGAAGCTGCCAGGAGTGCAGAGATCAAATCTTCGAAAAGCGACAGGACATCCTGGTGTTATATCAGTGTCTGGGGCGAATGCCTGAAATACTTGGTCTGAAAGAATCAGCTGAAATCCAATCCCATCAATCAGGGACCATAAAAAGCTCCCCTCTCGTGACCTGCCAAACTTCTGCGCTTCCTCACAGCGCAGACTGACTGCAGGTTCGACATGAACATTTAACAGGACAGTCTCGTTGACAATTCATGCTGTCACAGACTGCATTATAAGAACCCATTCCCATGCACATAAAATACAGAATCCTCTGTTCATACATCCAGCCTCAAACATCTCCACTCCCATTACTATATTACTCTATAGTAATGTAGGGATCTGGGGGTACAGATTCACAAATCATTAAAAGTTGCAATGCAGATTAACAAAGCCATTAAAAGTGCAAACAGAGCACTGGGGTTTGTTCCTAGAGGAATAGAATTTTAAATAATAAAAGCAGAGAAGTTATGTTAAACTTATATAGAACCTCGATTAGACCACACTTAGAGTATTGTGCACAGTTCTCATCTCCATATTACAAAAAGGATATAGGGGCACTGGAGAAAGTGCAAAAAAGATTTACAAGGATGATACCAGAACTGAGAGGATACAACTATCAGGAAAGACTGAACTGGCTGTGGAACTTGCTACCACATGGAGTAGTTGAGGCGAATAGCATATATGCATTTAAGGGGAAGCTCAATAAGTACACGAGGGAGAAAGGAAGAGGAGGATATGTTGATAGGGTGAGATGAAGTAAGGTGGGTGGAGGCTCATGTGGAGCATAAACACCGGCACTGAGCAGTTGGGCTGAATGGCCTGTTCCTGTGCTGTAAATTCTATGTAATACTCCTTGCACCCAATTTTGCTCCTCATTTATCCCAGGAGAAATTTAAAAATACAATAAAACACCGGTCCTTTCACTCAACTAAACCAACTTACGTTCAATTAAAGAAGATGATGAAATTGGTCCTAGGCAGCAACATAAAATGGATGACAGCGAATCGGCCGCCCGCTTTACACCCTTCCCGATTTTCCCTTCTGTTAACTCCCCACCCCCATTTATACTCTCGACATTATTTACAATATAGACTCTCCAGCAAACTCCTGGCGAGTACCGCTATGTTGCTGTGCGTCGGGGAGCATTGAAAGGGAATATCGTAGAGTCAGAGGGGCAGTTGCTGTCCCCACCCCACTCCACGTCTCAGATGCATTGAGTACAGTGGGAAGGGAGCATAGCTAAGTAGAGGCCAAGCTATCTCTCTGCAGAGGGTGACTGGGGGTGGATCAGGGTGTTGGGCCGGGGGGGGCGGGGAAGATCTGAGCGTATTGACAGGTCAGCTCTCAGCAGCAACAAAGAGATGTTGGTGAAGTGTGTCCGTGTGTCCATCCTCTTGATGCAAGAAGCCTGGGAATGTCAGGACCTAGAAATTTATTGAAGGGAAGCTGAAGGCATGACAAAACAATAAAAAAAATCCAAACCAACAGGAAGGAGATGTATATCCAAAACCCGCCCGTTTAATATCTGATACATAAAGCAACACAAGTGTAAGGAACTTACTTTGAGCTCCTCCATTCTGTCCTGGATTATGGTTAGATCGGATGATCGGTTGGGATCCTGCAATTTTAGCACCTCATCAGCCTCCACAATCCACTTCTCCAAGGCTTCCAGTCTCCTGCTGAATGTCTCATAATCTTGAATGCCAGCCTGTCGTGTGAAATGTTCCCAGTTAGAGACTCCTACAGTTACAGAATTACCCTTCACAGATCTCTTGGCTCAGTGGTAGCACTATCGCCTCTGAGTCAGAAAGTTGTGGGGTCAAGTCCCACTCCAGAGACTTGAGCACATAATCAAGGCCAACACTCCCAGTGCAGTACTGAGGGATTGCTGCACTGTCGGAGGTGCCGTTGGATGAGACGTTAAACCGAGGCCCTGTCTGCCCTCTCAAATGGATGTAAAAGATCCCATAGCATTATTCGAAGAAGAGCAGGGGAGTTCTCCCCGCTGTCCTGCCCAATATTTACCCCTCAACCAACAGCACCAAAAACATATTTGTTTGTTATTCATTGGGATCTTACTATGCACAAATTGGCTGCTGCATTTATATAGCTCCTTTCACGACCTCAGGACGTCCCTAAGTGCTTTATAGTCAATTAACTACTTTTGGAGTGTAGTGAATATTGTATTGCAGAGAAACATAATCTAGGCTGACAGAAGTGGAGTACTAAGAGTCCTTCATTAGTGGAGGTGTCCAGGCCAATATTCACCAATCAATGATCACCAATGAATCAAATTATCCAGTCATTTATCTCATTGCTGTTTGTGGGATCTTGCTGTGCGCAAATTGGCTGCCGCACTTCCAAATTACAACAGTGACTACACTTCAAAGGTACTTCAGTGGATGTAAAGCGCTTTGGGACGTCCTGAGGTCATTTAAATGCAAGTTCTTTTATTCAGAAACAGCAATACAACCAGCCTGTAAATTCTCTGTAGGCCGAATCTAGAACTACCTCTACATTTAGTTAGTAAATTAAAATTGCACTTAGTTTGTTGTCAAGGAGCCCTGAAAAAGAAACAGTAATTAACTGTGCTAAAAACAAACGGAGACTGTTAGATGAATTAACGCATAGAAACTGAACTGTTGGAGGTACCTGTAGCACAGTCCGTTGCCTGCTGAGAACTTGCTCCAGAGAAGACAATCGCTGGGTGAGGGACAGTCGGTCAGACTGAATAGCAGCCGCTGCAGAGGAGTCCACCTGCCGTCTCAGCTCTTCTCCGAGCTCCGAGAGAACGTGAAGGGAATCTTGCAGCGCTCCCAACGCCTTCAGCAGCTCCTGAGGTGGGAATTACAGGAAGGTTTCACTTAAGGTCATTGCTTGCTGCAGTTTGGCAAATTCAAAAGAACTGGAGAGCTTTCTCACCCCGAATATGTGTCCCAAATGCTGCCCCATGCTCTTGAAGGCACTGCTGGATACTTGTTATAGGAACAGGAGGAGGCCATTCAGCCCCTCGAGCCTATTCCGCCATTCAGTTAGATCATGGTCGATCTGTATCTTAACTCCATCTACCCTTGGTTCTGTAACCCTTAATACCCTTACCCAACAAAAATCTATCAATCTAAGTTTTGAAATTTTCATTTGACCTAGCCTCAACAGCTTTTTGAGGGAGAGTTTTCCAGATTTCCACCACCCTTTGTGTGAAGAAGTGCCGAGCTCTAATTGTAAGGTTATAAATCATGTTCATCAAACTTCATCTAGCTGCCAATACTGAAAGTCTGACTAGGATTAAGAGAGTCTGAGAGAGGCACCTTGTGCCATAGAGTAGTTGGAAAGATGTAGGAATGACTGCAGGACTGTTCCAGTTTTTGGAAACTAAAGCCATGCAATCTAAAAATGGTAGAGTCCAGCAAAACACATAAGAGCTCACAGTGCACTTCTAAAGCATTTCCATTTTTCAACCATCATATGGCCTCTTGTGATAGAGATTGCCAAGTTGGTGTCAACTTGTACCAAATTTTGGGCACTTTGGACTCGTGGCCACTGACGGGACAGCTGAAACAGCTATCAAAGAAAAGGGGCTTTCACCTTGCTGGGCTGGGTTCCAGTCTCAGTCGATAGATAGGTGAAAATGTTCTAACCCACTGCCCCATCCAGTCCACCAGTGACAGATCACAAAGTGAGGGTTTAATCCAACAATGTGCAGACATCCAGCTCATTCTCAGGATGTGGGCATCACTGGCAAGGCTGCCATTTACTGCCCATCCCTAGTTGCCCTTGAGAAGAAGGCGGTGTGCCTTCTTGAACCGCTACAGTGCATGTGGTGATGGGTCTCCCACAATGCTGTCGGGTAGGGAGTTCCAGGATTTTGACCCAGCGACGATGAAGGAACGACGATATATGTCCAAGTCTGGATGGTGTGTGACTTGGAGGGGAACTTGGAGGTGATGGTGTTTCCAAGCACCTGCTGCCCTTGTCCTTCTAGGTGGTGGAGTTCGCAGGTTTGGGAGGTGCTGTCAAAATGCTGCAGTCATTATAGGTTAACAGCCATAAAAATGTGTAATTTTTCCTGAAACATTATGCAGTAAAATAATTATCAGTCATAATAGGATCAGAAATTCAGATGATTCAACTCAGATTAAAGTTTACGAATCATCTTGGTGATTATTTTCATACTTATAAAAAGAAACTGGTCATTACCTCTTAACACCTCTACCCTTCTCCCCAATCTCTACACCTCACCAAAAAAAACACATAAAAGTACCACAGCTGCGATCCATTGGGGATTTTTAAAAGATTAGAGTGCTTAATCACTGTGGTTTTTAAAGGGTAAAAAGCAAATGGTAGTTGGGGTTCTGCTTTCACATTAACTGCTGTGTCTATTGTACTCACGTCACAGTCCTGAATCCATTTTGTAACCTCCTCATCGGCGATATCCCTGTTTGCGGCTTTCTTAATCAGCTCATTGCTTTTCTCCTCCTGCTGCTGCACTGTTACAGAGCACTGGCCCGAGTAATCCTTGTATTTTTGCCAGAGCTGGAGCAGAACCTTACTCGAGTGTAGTTGCTCCACGATATCTTGAAGCAAATTATTCCAGCTGATTCATGGAAACAAAATGAACATATTGGGTCATTTAGAGGCACAAGTAATTCATTTAGAGGCACAAGTTAACACACAGCGACAGTACTGGGGATTAGAACATAAACTTTGGTTTGGATGATACTGCAAACAATAACAATTCCATGGATTCCTTCCTTCTCAAAATCGACTCAAGTGGCTCAGCCTGGTCCTCTCCCCACCCCAACCCAGCTATCCCAGCCCCGGCCCCAAATTCGGTCACATCCCCCTTATCTCCCTTAATAGACTCCTTGCCTCCTTGAGATGCACCACCTGCTCCCTCAACTCAACGCTCACCAAAATCATCAACTTCTCCTTTTCCTCAGGTATTTCCTCCTTCGCCTCCTCCCACCAATTCAAGACCAATGTTATCACCACACTCCTTAAAATATCCTTCAGCCCCTCCATCCTCACCAACAACAACGACAACTTGCATTTATATAGCACCTTTAACGTAGCAAAATATCCCATGGCGTTATAAATATTGGCTCCTCACTAACTACCAGACCATCAGCAAACTCCCATTCGGCTCCAAGGCTCTCAAATGGGTTATTACCGCTCATCTCCCCTACCACTCCCTGCTCTATCTGACTGCAGTCTGCAACATAGACAATCACCCAGTCCCCCACAAATACCTCTTTGCCTCTCCATGCGTCCGCTCTCACAGTCCCATTCATACCTGTCCCATAAGCATCAGGTCAACTACTACACATATGGTCATGACGCCCAACTTTACTGCTTTAGCTGTCAGCCTTGGCTCAGTGGGTAGCACTCTCGCCTCTGAGTCAGAAGATTGTGGGTTCAAGCCCACGCCAGAGACTTGAGCATGTAATCTAGGCTGACTCTCCAGCGCAGTACTGAGGAAGTGCTGCACTGTCAGAGGTGCTGTCTTATGGATCAAACATTAAACTGAGCCCCATCTGCCTTCTCAGGTAGATGTAGAAATCCCATAGCATTATTTGAAGTAAAGCAGGGGATTCTCCCGGTATCCTGGCCGACATTTATCCCTCAACCAACATCGCTGAAGCAAATGATGATGTCATTATCTCATTGCTGTTTGTGGGACCTTGCTGTGAGCAAATTGACTGCTGTATGTCCCTACAAAGCAACAGTGACTACACTTCAATGTTCTGATGTCGTGAAAGGCACTATATAAATGCGAGTCTTTCTTTAGTGTCCAGTTCTAGCCCCCCACCTCTGTCCCCATGGTGCTAGTTTTCTAGGTGCTATATAAATGCAGATTCTTGTGGTTGAGAGCACTAACCCTGAGGAAAAGGAACAGCAGGGCAAAGTGTCCCACATTATTATATGTATAAGATACAAACAAGAACAGATATACATGAGTGATTTCAAGGCTGCAATCTCATCCTTGGGTTCAGATGGCATTCTAAACTTCTCACCAGTGACAATTTACAACCATCTTATCAAAAGCTTCAAATGATATTAGAAACTACAAGTGATACTCCAGTGACCCATGAGATCACAGCCTTGAAGTTGCTCCTAATCGTCCGCTGTTCAACATTTAAGAATCTCTGAAAAATACAAACTGGTATCGGGACAGTTAGTGACAATATGCCTCACACATAGGTGAGTTGCAGCAGAATATTGGTGCACATAAACCTGTTATTTTCATTTGTTGTCGGGATGTGGATGACACTGGTGAGGCCACATTTATTGCCCATCCCTAGTTGCCCTGAGGGCATTAAGAGTCAACCAGATAATATGGGTCTGGAGTCACATAGGGGTGGCAGGTTCCCTTCCCTAAGGGACATCAGTGAACCAGTTGGGTTTTTATGACAATTTGGCAGTTTTCATGGTCATTTTCTGGTGCCAGCTCACAAATTACCAAATTTATTGAATGCAGCTTGCCACAATGGGATTTGAACCCATGACCTCTGTATTATTAGTCCAGTACCAGAACCACTAGGCTACCATACCACATCTCATGGAACGAATCAACAAATTTAATTAAAATAGAGCGGAACACCTCTGAAAATACCCTCATATAGCGACAGGAAATTGTGAAAACCACACCCAAAGCAGTCAAAGCCTCATGAGATCATTGCACAATGGGCCACCGGGGTGGGATTGTTCCAAACAGGAAGTCCCATATTTATAGATTACAGTCAGTTAACAAGCTGCTACCATTGTACTCTGGTGCAGCAACCAGAAAATGGCACTACAGGACAACATACGCACAGAACAGGGGCGGTCTGGGGTCAAGCATTCTAGTCCGGTTGGAATGCGCAAAGGGCCGAGATATTAGGGTTAAACCCTTGCTCCCACTCTCAAAGGGAGTGCGGATGGGATGTAGGCTACTCATTGTGGAAGAGAGTGGTGTCCTGATAGAGGTGTTCAAAATTATCAAAGATTTTGATCTGGTAAATCAGGGAAAACTATTTCCACTGGTCAGTGAGGCGGTAACTAAAGGAGATAATTTTAAAATAATTACCAAAAGAACGAGTGGAGGGGTTAGGAGAATTTTTCTTTTGAGCAGAGGGTTGTTAAGACATGGAATGCCCGACCAGAAGCAGTGGTGGAAGCAGAATCGATAATAGCATCTTAAAAGGGAATTGGATAAATATTTGAAGAAGAAAAAAATAAAAGGGTATGGGAGTGGAACTAAGGGGATAGCTCTTTCAGAGAGCCAGCACAGGCATCATGGGCTGAATGGCCTCCTCCTGTGCCTTAAAATTCTATGACTCACCCTGAAGAAAATGGCTGCTCACTGGTTCATTGTGAATTATACTGCGGCTTTTATGCATTTTTGTTTTGTAAACCTGTATTATTGTTAAACAGTGGGAACAATGCTCCAGGGAATCCTTACCCCATATTAACTTCGTTCAGACTAGTAGTCAGTGAGCTGTTAACTGGCGGGCAACACTCCTTTAGCAGCTGGTTGGTCACAGAGCCAAACTTCCGTAGGCTGCCCTCCGACCTCTCCAGCTCCTCTTGCAAGTTCTGTCAAATAAATTTGGACCAAATGTTCATGAAGTTACAACAGATGCCATTTAAACAAGGGAAAAAGGGGTGACGTTACCGATTTTGAACAGTGTAAATGTACTTCAGCGATTGGTGCAACTGAAGCAATTAAATCAACTATCTTTGCTTAAAACCAAATGGGACCTTTAACTTATTAAGGTCCTGAATCAACTGGGCACTTTATAGTTTCTATCTCAACCAACAACGAAAGGAACTGAGCTTCTGAGAGAAAGCCCCTCACCAAATGTAGCAGCAGCTCATATTTCTATAGAGCTCACGTGTAGGAAGACAGGTGTTTTACATTAAGGATGACAACACAGTGGACCAGGGAGAAATGGAGAGGGTTGGGGGACCAAAGGCACAGAAGAGGAGAAGGCTTCTGAAAGTAAAGACTGAGAAAAGAGAACGACTTGTATTTATATAGCACCTTTTACAAAGCGCTTAACAGCCAATGAAGTATGGAAGAAAATGGTTTTAAAACAACCATAGAAAATAGGACGGCAAAGGTCCGCATCTCTGAGGAAAATAACTTACAGAAACCCAACAGGTCATTGAAAGAGTGCTGAGGCACTGAACAGTGCAATACAGTAAGATTCACAAGACAGGGTGTCCTAACCTAGTATAAACATACTAAGGAGGAGCTCTGTACTTGCTCAAAAACTTTAACTCTTTTAACATCTTCCAGTTCTGACAAAAAGTCTTCGAACTGAATCGTTAACTCTGTTTCTTCCTCCACAGATGCTGCCTCACTTGCTGAGCTTCTCCAGCATTTTCTGTTTTTATTATAAACATACTAAGACCTGATTATGGTAAAAGGCAACATAAACACTAAGACATTAAACAATCCTTGGTGGTTTTTGAAGAGTCAGCACAGTAGGATGGTTTACAAACAGGAGATAAGACCAGTGGTGCTTACCTACGAACAACGCAGCCGAATAGTATAATCAGGACTTTGTGCGGGTTAGGATACGGGCATCAGAATTTTGGATGAGCTCAGGTTTACGAAGGGTGCAAGGTGGGAGGGTGGCCAGGAGACCAATAGGGACATTCTCTCCTCCCAATCTAAAGTTATTATTCACTTCCATTTGTAGCCAGAAGTACTTACAGATGGGAGTTTGCAAATGCTTTACACCACAATGGGAACTTAAGAGGATCCAAGAGTTCTAAACACAAAACACTGTTCTGATGGGTTCAATGGCATATAGCATAGATGCATTGAAGGGGAAGCTAGATAAGTACATAGTGGAGAAAGGAATAGAAGGATATGGGGATAGGGTGAGATGAAATAAGGTGGGAGGAGGCTCTTGTGGAGCGTAAAAGCACTGGCATAGACCAGTTGGGCCGAATGGCTTGTTTCTGTGCTGTAAATTCTATGTATTTCAAAACTCAAGAACATCAGGTTGGTGAGCTGCAGGCTCAAGTCGCCACATGGGACTATGCTATCGTGGCAATAACAAAGGCCTGGCTCAAAGAAGGGAAGGATTGGGTACCTAATATTCCTGGCTACAAGGTATTCAAGAAGGATAGGGAAAGAAAGAAAGGGGGGAGTGGCAGTATTGATCAAAGAAACTATTAAAGCACTGGAAAGGGATGATGTAATTGAGGGATCAAAGAACAAATCTATTTGGTTAGAATTGAGGAACAATAGAACATAAAAAATAGGAGCAGGAATAGGCCATGCAGCCCCTCGAGCCTGCACCACCATTCAATAAGACCATGGCTGATTTTTGACTTCAACTTCACTTTCCCGCCCCATATCCCTTGATTCCCGTAGAATCTATCGATCTTAGTCTTGAATATACTCAACGACTGAGCATCCACAGCCCTCTGGGGTAGAGAATTCCAAAGATTCACAACCCTCTGAGTGAAGAAATTCCTCCTCATCTCAGTTTTAAATGGTCAACCCCTTATCTATGCCCCCTAGTTCTAGACTCTACAGCCAGGGTAAACAACCTCTCATCATCTATCCTGCCAAGCCCCCTCAGAATCTTATACGTTTCAATGAGATCACCTCTCATTCTTCTAAACTCCAGACAGCATAGGCCCATTCTACTCAATCTCGCCTCATAGGACAACCCTCTCATCCCAGGAATCAAACTAGTGAACCTTTGTTGCACCACCTCTAAAGCAAGTATATCCTTAAAGAGAGGAGCAATAGGGTGCACACTATAGGCCACCAAATAGTGGGAAGGAGACAAAGGACCAAATTTGTATGCAAATTACAGAACGATGCAAGAACTATAGAGTAGTGATAATGGGGGGCTTCAATTATCGCAATATAGACTGGGACAGTAACAGTGTAAAGGGCAAAGAGGGAGAGGAATTCCTAAAATGTGTGCAAGAGAACTTTCTGGAAGAGTGTGTTTCCAGCCCAACCAGGAAGGGAATAGTGCTGGGTCTAGTTCTGGGGAATGAAGTGGGGCAGGTGGAGCATGCTTCATTGGGGGAGCATTTGGGCTACAGTGATCATAATATCATTAGGTTTAAAATAGCTACGGACAAGGATAAGGAGCAATCAAATATGAAAATGCTTAACCAGAGGAGGGCAAATTTCAGTAAGTTAAAAGGGGATCTTGTCCAGGTGGATTAGAATCAAAAATTGGTAGGCAAAACAGTAACTGAACAATGGGAGGCCTTCAAGGAGGAGTTGGTCCAGGTACAGAGTAGACACATCCCTACGAGAGGGACAGGAAGGGCATCCAAAGCTAGAGCTCCCTGGATGACTAAAGCCTTAGAGATTAAAACGAAACAGCAAAAGGAGGCTTATAATGAATGTAAGCTTCATAGTAGAGTACAGAACCAGGCTGAATACAGAAAATACAGAAGAGATCTAAAAAAGGGAATAAGGGGGGAAAAGAGAGAGTCTGAGAGTAGATTAGCGGCTAACATAAAAGGGAACCCAAAAGTCTTTTATAAACATATAAATAGTAAAAGGGTGGTCAAAGGAAGGGTGGGACGGATTAGGGACAAAACATCTTCTTGTGGAGGCAGAGGGCATGGCTGAGGTACTAAACGAATATTTCACATCCGTCTTTACTAGAGAGGAGGATGCTGCCATTGCAGCAGTAAAGGAGGAGGTGATAGTGATATTGGATAGGATAAAAATAGATAAAGGAGAGGTACTTAATAGATTGGCACTATTCCAAGTAGAAAAGTCACCAGGTCTTTTTGGGAAGCATCCTAGGTTACTGAGGGAAGTAATGGTGGAAATTGCGGAGGCTCTGGCCACAATCTTCCAATCCTCCTTAGATAAGGGGAGGGTTCCGGAGGACTGGAGGATTGTAAATGTTACACCCCTGTTCAAAAAAGGGGAGAGGGATAAACCCGGTAATTACAGGCCAGTCAGCTTAACGTCGGTGGTGGGGAAACTTTTGGAGACAACAATCCAGGACAAAACTAATTGGCACTTGGAAAAGTATGGACTAATAAATGAAAGTCAGCATGGATTTGTTAAAGGAAAATCGTGTTTGACTAACTTGATTGAGTTCTTTGATGAAGTAACGGAGAGGGTTGATGAGGGTAGTGCAGTTGATGTTGTCTATATGGACTTTCAAAAGGCATTTGATAAAGTAGCATATAATAGACTTGTTAGCAAAATTAAAATCCATGGGATTAAAGGGACAGTGGCAACGTGGATAAAAAATTGGCTAAGGGACAGAAAGCAGAGAGTAGTGGAGGGAAGTATACAGTGGTGTTCCCTGGGGGTCAGTATTAGGACCACTGCTCTTTTTGATATATATTGACAACCTGAACTTGGGTATAGAGGGTATAATTTCCAGATTTGCAGATGACACGAAACTCAGAAATGTAGTAAACAATGTGGAGGATGGTAACAGACTTCAGGAGGACAAAGACTGGTGAAATGGGTAGACCCATGGCAAATGAAATTTAATGCAGAGAAGTGTGAAGTGATGTATTTTAGTAGGAAAAACGAGGAGAGGCAATATAAACTAAATGGTACAATTTTAAAGGGGGTGCAGGAACAGAGAGACCTGGGAGTGTACATACACAAATCATTGAAGGTGGCAGGACAAGTTGAGAAGGCTGTTAAAAAAGCTTATGGGATCCTGGGCTTTATTAATAGAGACATAGAATACAAAAGCAAGGAAGTTATGCTAAACCTTTATAAAACACTGGTTCGGCCTCAGCTGGAGTATTGTGTTCAATTCTGGGCACCACACTTTAGGAAGGATGTCAAGGCCTTAGAGAGGGTGCAGAAGTGATTTACTCGAATGGTACCAGGGATGAGAGACTTCAGTTATGCGGAAAGACTGGAGAATCTGGGGTTGTTCTCCTTAGAACAGAGAAGGCTAAGGGGAGATTTGAAAGAGGTGTTCAAAATCATGAACGGCTTTGATAGAGTAAATAAGGAGAAACTCTTTCCAGTGGCAGAAGGGTCGGTAACCAGAGGATAAAGATTTAAGGTGATCGGCAAAAGAGCCAGAGGCAACACAAGGAAACATTTTTTTATGCAGCAAGTTGTAATAATCTGGAATGTACTGCCTGAAAGAGAAGTAGATTCAATAGTAACTTTCAAAAGGGAATTAGATAAATACTTGAAGGGAAAAAAATTTACACAGCTATGGGGAAAGAGCAGGTGAATGGGACTAATTGGATAGCTCTTTCAAAGAGCCGGCACAGGCACGATGGGCCGAATGGCCTCCTCCTGTGCTCTACCTACTATGATGATCACTGCTGATGAACAGGCACATCCACAAGATGCTCTGTTCCCTGGCGTTTCTGAGTTTCAGAAGGAACCAGGCCATCAGTGTGTAAGAGAGCAGTCTGCCTAGTTCAACTGAGGTGGTGTTCATTAAATTTCACTTCTGCTGACCGGACAAGTGCACAAAGGGTGTGAAGGTGAAGCCTCTTACCTGTAGGTTGTCCACCTGGATTTGTACAGCTTCCAGAGAGCCAGTCAGCAAACGGAAACGAGAAAGGGAGTATCTGGCTTCTGTCAAGTGGCCATTAATCTCTTCATAGGCTTCCTTGTAAATATTCCACTGGTCCAGTACCGATTGCAGAGTAATCTTTAGTTGGCCAACCTGCAATATAATGAGATTGAACACTGATTATGTGATCTCTGATTGAGGGTGACAACATTTGTGAAACTTTCAAATGAAGTCATAAAAGCAAATGGATCCTGAACCATCTAAGCTGGACAGGGCTGATTAACAGTATCTCATTCCTGCCTTAAAGTGAAAGTATTGTGTCAACAAATGATTGCCCGTATTAGCAGGAACTGAAGTGGAGGCTCTTCTCTTTCCCTGACTGGCTTTGACCTTTCACTAGGGTTATCCATCTCACCTCACCTCCATTTCAACTGCTTGGCCTCAAAAGGATGATTTTACTTGGACACCAATTTCCTTCCCCTTTCCTCTCCCCCCACCCTTCCACCCCCATACAGGGTTAAGGGGAAAGAGCAGGGGAATGGGACTAATTGGATAGCCCTTTCAAAGAGCCAGCAGAGACATGATGGGCCAAATGGCCTCCTTCTGTGCTGTAAGATTCTATGAAAACTGTCTTCAAACATGCGATTAGGTGTTGGAATGGTTTTGGTACAGGAAATCCTGCCCTGACTTTGGCATTTATTGCCCATTCCTAGTTTCCCTGAGTGAATTAGGGGTCACCCACATATTGTGGGACTGGAGTCACATGTAGGCCCAGACCAGGTAGGGGTGGCAGGCCCCCTTCCCTGAAGGCCATTAATGAACTAGTTGGGTTTTTACAACAGTCCAACAGCTTCCATGTTCATTTTTCTGGTGCCAGCCCACAAATTACCAGACTTCTTGAATTCAATTGGTGGGATTTGAACTCACGAACTCTGGGTTACTAATCCAGTACCAGAGCCATTGGGCTACCATACCCCATGCACTGAGTACCATTGAATTATGTATAATGGAGTGAGTGAAGTCAGCTCAATTAGGCACAAGTGTAGCCAGCCGCCTCGGACACTGAGGTACAATGGTACTGCGGTGGAAAACAGAATCAAAGCAGGAGTCAAACAGGATTTGGGCAAAATAACACTTCTTTGAGCCAATCATTGACGCAGCACAGCAAATGAAAATTCAGTCTACTGCCACTTCATTGCAACACAGCCATCCTACATTATTCAAACATTAATACCAAGTGGTCCAGATGAGCCCAGGAGTGATTGAGTTCCCGGAGTGTATCCATAACACTACTGGAAGCCTCCTCTTTCTTGTTCTGGATCAGGAGCAGTCCACTTTGTTCAACCTTCTCCACTTCCTTTTCTTTCACTCGGATCATATCTTCCAGTTCCTAAGAAATAGAATTACATAGAATTTACAGCACGGAAACAGGCCGGTACTTATGCTCCACACGAGTCTCCTCCCACTCTATTTACTTCAGCCCACCCTATCAACACATCCTTCTATTCCCTTCTCCCTCATGTACTTATCTAGCTTCCCCTTGAATGCATCTATACTACTGGCCTCAACCACTGCATGTGGTAACGAGTTCCACATTCTAACCACTCTCTGAGCAAAGAGGTTTCTCCTGAATAGTTTATTGAGTTTATTAGTGACTATCTTATATTTATGGCCCTTAGTTTTGGACTTCCCACAAGAGGAAACATCTTCTCTATGTCTACCCTATCGAAGCCCTTCATAATTTTAACACCTCTATTAGGTTACCCCTCAGCCTTCTCTTTTCGAGAGAAAAGAGCCCCAGCCTGTTCAGTTTTTCCTGACAGTTGTACCCTCTCAGTTCCGGTATCACCCTTATAAAAAAATGTTTGCACTTACTCCAGTGGTTCCATCAGTTTGAGGATGAGAATATTCTACAGTTCACATGGATTGAGGGGGATGTACTGATCAGAGGATGGTACCACCACACGAAGAGAAATGGTACAACCAGACCAGATCAGCCGCCTTCACTTGAGTTACAGAAGTGCACCGGGAGAGACCTTGGAGAATGTGGGCAGATGACCTCTTGGTGAGAGGATGTGGGCCGGAGAGATGGAACAGGCCCGAGAAAGTAATAAAGCTTGCTTTTGATTCCATACCTGGCAATCCTTCAGAGCAGTATGGACGGAGGCAAGGTCACTGATAGAGTGCCACTTCTTCAATCTGTCTTCCTGAGTTTCAAACCAAGTTTTCAAGCACTGGACGCTATTCTCATACTCCGTCCATGATTCCAATGAGCCTTCTAACGACCTGATCTGTCAACACAAATTCCCTTTATTACAAGTGAATTATCAAGCCACAGCTGGGTGCATCATCATGTCTGAACCTGGTGAGAAATTAGTGGTCACCTTCATGACGGACAGATTTATGAACAGTGTCTTCTAGAACATATTGGGATTCATTTAGTATTCACAGAGAGACAATACAAATCGACTTCCTATCTGGGAGCAAGGAAGAACCAAAGTTATTTGTATGTGGTGGGTAACCAAGGCAGTGGTGCTGACCACTTGGCCTGCTTGCCTTCTGGTTCAGGTTTCAGTCAGCAGCAGGAGACAAGCAGGTCAGGATCATGGACCACTAACACGGATCTCACACTGTGGACAACTCATTGGGACTCGCTGAGGCTCCCTGAAGCTTGTTGGGACTCGCTGGGACTCACTGAGGTTGCGATGACCTGTTTCTTGGCCGTGAGCCATTGTGGGTCCCGGTGACTCTGCTCCTGGGTATTAGTTGGTTGTGGGAGAGGTGCAAACATCGGATCAGAGGAAGGAACATAGGAACAGGAGTAGGCCATTCAGCCCCTTGAGCCTGTTCCATCAATCAATTAGATCATGACTGATCTGTATCTTAACTCCATTTACCCACCTTGGTTCCATAACCCTTGCCTATACCCTTGTCTAACAAAAATCTATCAATCTCAGTTTTGAAATTTTCAATTAACCCTGAGCCTCAACAGCTTTTTGGGGAGAGAGTTCAAGATTTCCACTACGCTGCGTGTGAAGAAGTGATTCCTGATAGCCTAGCTCTAATTTTAAGGTTATGTCCCCTAGTTCTGGACTCTCCCACGAGAGGAAATAGTTACACTCTATCTATACTTTCAACTCTTTAATCATCTTTTAAACATCTCAATTAGATCACCCTTTAATCTTCTAAACTAGAGGGAATGCAGGCATATTCTAAGCAACCTGTCCTCGTAATTTAACCCTTTCAATCCCCGGTATCATTCTGGTGAACCTGCACAGCACCCCCTCCAAGGCCAATATATCCTTCCTGAGGTGCGGTGCCCAGAACTGGGTGCAGTACTCCAGATGGGGTCTAACTAAAGTTTTATATAATTGAAACATAACTTCCAATCCTTTGTATTCCAGCCCCCTTGAGATAAAGGCCAACATTCCATTAGCCTTTTGAATTATTTTTTGTACCTGTCCATTGCTTGTAGTGATTTCTGTACTTGGACCCCTAAATTTCCCTGCTCACCCAGTTCCCAGCTTCTCGCCATTTAGAAAATACCTTGATTTATCTTTCTTAGGTCCAAAGTGGATGACCTCACACTTTCCAACATTGAACTCCATCTGCCACAGATTTGTCCATTCACTTAATCTATCGATGTCCCTTTGCAACTTTCTGCTCCCATCCACACTATTTACCGTGCCATCTAACTTGGTGTCGTCAGCAAACATTGGGAGTCAACGCCAATAGCAGGGGTTTTAGCGCCACTAATATTATACAGCAACAAAGGTGTCTCTTACGGTGTCTGTACAGGACATGCCAGCTCCACATTCCTTGCCCACTACTAATGTCAACGCATCCAGATATTTTTTTCCCTCAACAGCAAACATATGAAAATGACGAGCAAGTAAAGACCAGCTGGTTCATCAGGCCTGCCCAACAGCCATGATGGCTGGGGCATCGTGATGAGTCACTTCCCACCTCCTCCGCAGCCATGTTATCTCCTGGGAGAGGCAAAAATAACAGGAAGAAACCCAGGGCCAATCAGGGAAAAAAATACCCTGGAAAATTGCTCTCTGATCCTCCCCTCAGGCAATCAGAACCAATCCAGGAGAATAAGTGAGATTCTATCCGTTACCTCCTCAGTAATGAGCCCTTGTAGCAGTTGCCACCTCCTGTTCATTATCCCAAGGCGCTCAGCAAAATCTGTTTTGTCACTGCGCCTGCTCTCCACATCATGGCTACTGATCTGTAACACTGACTGGTTCACAAAGTCCACCGTCAGCTGCTTACAGGTCAAGTCGATCTTGAAAGCCTGCAGAGTACAAATACATTGTAAGATATTGTTCTATTAATATCAACAAAGTCCAACGCACCGTGGGTCTACAAATACCCAATTAAACTAACGTATGGCTTAGGTTTTGAAGTAATTGCAATTTAAACTTTTGAACCGATTGTCGAGAGTATGAATCCCTCTATTCCATCCATCCAGTCTTCCTAATTTCCCTAGTCCATGTGCTATCTGTAACCAATGAGCTCCCAAGCTGACACTCTTCAACTGGCTAGTAACAAGGAAAGGAACAAAGCCCAGGATCTACTCTCGCCCTCAGGGATAGCACCTGACCTCTGCTCAGCCCCTCCCCCTTGCAGTGTGCCTGAGATCATAGGCTTGGTGTAAAACTGACCTCCCTGCTACAAAGCTATGGACTGATGCTCCAACAGGGTGCTATCAAATTGGCACTTTCAAACGCTCCAATCCTGTGCAGCTTGCCTATATCGCTGGTCTCATGGGTCTGACTCTCTGTCACCAAATACAATACAACAGCTACAAGTGAAGGATTTCAATCTTATCATCTAGACAAACCTAGTTAAGGGCCACTGCGGTGTTACAGTTACGACCTTGTTAGAACTAATGCAATGATAACTGAAACAGCACTTGCCTAGGTTTTTGGACCAGTCTCTTTGGAAATGTACAGTGTTTGTAAAGCCTAACGCAGAATCTTGGATTTTATGTCATACTTTGGCACTCACCTCTGAGTCAGAAGGTTTAGGGTTCAAGCCCCATTCCAGAGACTTGAGCTCATAATCTAGTCCGACTCTCCAGTGCAGTACTGACGGAGTGCTGCACTATTGAGGTGCCCTCTTTGGGATGAGATGTTAAACCGAGGCCCCATCTGCCCACTCAGGTGGACCTAAAAGATCCTATGGCACTATTCGAAGAAGAACAGGGGAGTTCTCCCTGGTGTCCTGGCCAATATTTATCCCTCAACCAACATCACTAAAACTGATTATCTGGTCATCATCTGATTGCTGTTTGTGGGATCTTGCTGGGGCTGCACTTTTTTTTATTCGTTCATGGGGTGTGGGCGTCACTGGCAAGGCCAGCATTTATTGCCCATCCCTAATTGCCCTTGAGAAGGTGGTAATGAGCCGCCTTCTTGAACCGCTGCAGTCCGTGTGGTGAAGGTTTTCCCACAGTGCTGTTAGGTAGGGAGTTCCAGGATTTTGACCCAGCGACGATGAAGAAATGGCGATATATTTCCAAGTCGGGATGGTGTGTGACTTGGAGGGGAACGTGGTGTTGTTCCCAAGTGCCTGCTGCTCTTGTCCTTCTAGGTGGTAGAGGTCGCGGGTTTGGGAGGTGATGTCGAAGAAGCCTTGGCGAGTTGCTGCAGTGCATCCTGTAGATGGTATACACTGCAGCCACAGTGCGCCGGTGGTGAAGGGAGTGAATGTTTAGGGTGGTGGATGGGGTGCCAATCAAGCGGGTTGCTTTGTCCTGGATGGTGTCGAGCTTCTTGAGCATTGTTGGAGCTGCATTCATCCAGGCAAGTGGAGAGTATTCCATCACTCTCCTGACTTGTGCCTTGTAGATGGTGGAAAGGCTTTGGGGAGTCAGGAGGTGAGTCACTCGCCACAGAATACTCAGCCTCTGACCTGCTCTTGTAGCCACAGTATTTTTGTGGCTTGTCCAGTTAAGTTTCTGGTCAATGGTGACCCCCAGGATGTTGATGGTGGGGGATTCGGTGATGGTAATGCCGTTGAATGCCATGGGGAGGTGGTTAGACACTCTCTTGTTGGAGATGATCATTGCCTGGCACTTGTCTGGTGCGAATTTTACTTGCCACTTATCAACCCAGGCGATGGGCCCAAGGTGATTCTCTACAAAACAACAGTGACTGCAACTCAAAAACAATTCATTGTTGTGAAGCACTTTGGGATGCCCTGAGGATCTGATAAACTGCTATATAAACTCACGTTTTTCCTTTCTTCCCTACCTTGTACTTCTTAGGAACATAAGAACAGAAGTAGGCCATTCAGCCCCTCGAGCCTGTTCCAGCATTCAACTAGAGCATGGCTAATCTGTATCCACCAGTCTTGGTTCTGTAACCCTTAATATTCTTGCCTAACAATAATCTATCAATCTCAGTTTTGAAAGTTTCAATTGACCCCCAGCCTCAACAGCTTTTTGGGGGAGAGATTTCCAGATTTCCAGATTTCCAGTGACCTTTTTGTGAAAAAGTACTTCCTGACATCACCCTTGAATGGCCTAGCTCTAATTTTAAAGTTATGCTGCCTTGTTTTGGGCTCCCCCACCAGAGGAAATAGTTTCTCTCTACCTACCCTATCAACTCCTTTAATCATCTTAAACACCTCAAGGTTCTTACTTTGTACTTCTTGAGGTATTGTTCTACCATCTGTGATCCCACTGCACTTTTGATCCTCTCATCATCCTCTTCAATGGTTTGATCCATGAGGGAGATCCAGTTCATGAGTTCGTTGATTGCTGTGCGGGAAGGTAATTTCTCCATCTGAAGCTGAGAAACAACAGATTTTCAACCTCCTCCACAGTCTACATCAGTCCTGCACATTGACACTTAAACAGCTGCACACAGCTTAATATTTTAATTTAAAATAGAGACCGCAATCAAGAATAAAACCCGCGTAAGATGGTGAGTGCATTTGAGAAAATCATTTTATTTAAATGTATATATGCTGAAACATGGGCAGAGGACAAAACTATTTACTGCCGAACCCCACCTCTCAAATCATTAACATCACACAGGATCAGTTAGCTCCTGTGTGTGGGAGACATTACCTTTAATAATAATAAAAAATAACCTCCACCACTATATCAGTTAGCTCCCTATGTGAATGGGTGACATTACCTTTAATTGGCAATAAAAAAACCACAAAAGCATCTGAAAGGGTACCACTGCCTTTAATAATAATAAAAACCTCCACTTCAAAATTAGTCAGCTCCGTATGTGAACGAGCAACATTACCATTACCATGGCAATAAAAAACCTCCACTGCTTAACAAAACAAACTGAGAGATAGACATTCATTAAAGTCAATGCTGGTTCCCCAGTTGCAGCTATGGGTTTAGGTTCCTTGACTGTTCGTTCAAAGGGATCGGTCAGAAGCGGTGCTTTTCACCAATTATCAGCCAGGTTGATAGGGAACGGGTCTCACAGGAGTCAAGTCATCACCGGGGGTGGAAGAGGAAGGGGCTGTCACTTCCTGTGTCTCCCTACAAGCATGCTTAACGTTGGTCGATCACACTGGGGGTGGGTAGTGCAGAGATATATCTCTAGGCTGGGACCCCAACTCTCCAAGTCAGCAAGTTACATGTAGGTAACAAGAAGTGTGAGGGTTAATAACTAGAAAAACCGGGGAGGTACTCACAATAAACTCGACATTCGATGGCTCACTATATCAGTGCAGGCTCATTGCTAGAACAATCCAAAACTAATCGCACTGCCCCGCTCTCTCCCCATAGATCTGTAATAATCCAAAACTAATCGCACTGCCCTACTCTCTCCCTATAGTCCTGTATCAATCCCAAAACTAATCTCATTGCCCTGTTCTCTCCCCATAGCCCTGTATCAATCCAAAACTAATTGCACTGCCCTACTCTCTCCCCATAGCCCTGTATCAATCCCAAACTAATCCCACTGCTTTGCTCTCTCCCCATAGCCCTGTATCAATCCCAAACTAATCACATTGCCCTACTCTCTCCCCATGGCCCTGTATCAATCCAAAACTAATTGCACTGCCCTACTCTCTCCCCATAGCCCTGTATCAATCCCAAACTAATCCCACTGCTTTGCTCTCTCCCCATAGCCCTGTATCAATCCCAAACTAATCGCATTGCCCTACTCTCTCCCCATGGCCCTGTATCAATCCAAAACGAATCCCACTGCCCCACTCTCTCCCCACAGCCCTGTACTTTTCTGAACAAGATGCTGGAGGGAGTGAGGGAAGAAAGGAATCAGCCAATGTTCTCGCTCCCGATTGTGGAGCAGCGATTCCTGCTGGGAAACATGGGTCACTCAAACTGTCCATCCACACTGGATTCAGAGTAGCTCCCATTCCCTAGGTGACACATAAATCCCTCCAGTACCTGATGCAGCTTCTCCTGGACCAATGGGATTTGAGTAAGGAGCTCCGTCCACTGACTGTCAGTCTGAGCCAGCCCAGACCGCAGGGTTGCTGTGTCCACCTTCTTGAGCCGCAGCAGCTGGTTTCCTCTACTCAACACTGAGGACTTGAGGGAAGATTTGGTGTCGACCTCCTTGGAAAACTCCTGGAAAGGAAATGAGATGGTAGAACACTTGCACAATCCTTCGAGCATGACTTCTTGACCATTATTAAAAGCACCGGTTATCTGCGGTCATTAGAGGTTCACGAAATGGGAAGATCAGTCAATTCAAAATGTGGGTGCAATTAGAATCATAGAATCTTACAGCACCGAAGAAGGCTATTCGGCCCATCGTGCCTATGCAGTCTCTTTGAAAGGGCTGTCGAATTAGTCCCACTACCCCTGCTCTTGCCCCATAGCCCTGCAAATTTTTCCTTTTCAAGTAGTTATCCAATTCCCTTTTGAACGTTATTACTGAATCTGCTTCCACCACCCTTTCAGGCAGTGCATTCCGGATCATTACAACTTGCTGTGTAAAAATATTTCTCCCCATCTCACCTCTGGTTCTTTTACCAATTACCTTAAATCTGTGTCCTCTGGTTATTGACCCTCCTGCCAGTGGAAAAGGTTTTTTCTTATTTACTCAATTAAAACCCTTCACCTCTATTAAATCTTCCCTTAACCTTCTCTGCTCTTAGAAGAACAATCCCAGCTTCTCCAGTCTCTCCACGTAACTGAAGTCCCTCATCCCTGGAACCACACTGGTAAATCTCCTCCTTACTCTCTCTAAGACCTGATGCTTCTCTAGAAACTGTGATTCATCGATTAAACCAATCAAACTTGCATGTGAAGAGTTTTTAAATACTAAACGGCACAGTGGATTTACATACTTGTGGACAAAAATTTTAAAGATAAGGAGAAGCTACAAGCAATATCTTCCTCCAACAAGATGTATCCTTGATGGAGGGAGACTGCAGGGCAGGTGTAGATGTTACTGCTCATTCAGGAGAATGACGAGGAGTGGAGAATTATGATTTAGAATTAAAGGCTCTTCATAGAAACCCAAATTGTCTTGTGTATTGATTGGTGTGCTACTGGATATATCTGACAATACTCATCAGCAGGGATGCTTTAAAACAGTAATTCATTTCATGGGGAAATGGCTTCAAGGCCAGAGATTTTAAGAACTTGCTGATGACTTTTACACTCAGTAATATGGCTTTCAGAAGAATAAAATGTTTCAAAACTCTGCTAAAGTTTCAGCTCATTATTATCGAGCATTATTTGATAAACAGTCACATCAAATTGGCTCATGTTCTTAGCAACTTGGAGACACCAACACAACTTCTTAAGATACAGGTCCTGCACCACTAGGAGGGGCTGCTCGGTGCACATCTGGTTGGTGGGACATTTTCTTTTTACTTTGAATAAGGCCTCAACTCAATAGCCACTGAGCTAACGGCACCTGTGGAATGTTCCAGCACAGAAACAGATCATTCGGCCCATCAAGTCTGCACCAGTGTTTTCCCCCAATAGCCACTTAGTCTAATCCCATTCTCCTCCTGTTTTCGAGCAACTACCTAATTCCCTATTAAAAGAATTTCTGGACTGTTTCAACAACAGTTTGTTGCAGGGAATCCCACATCCTAACCCCCCATGATGTGAAGAAACATTTTCTAACTTCCCCTTTAATTCTGTTACTGCTCATCTTAAATTTGTGCTCTCTCGCTACCAACTCACTAACAAGCAGAAGCAATCGCTCACCAGTTACCTCATTGTAACCCTGCGTGATCTTGGGAGATCTCGATCAGGTCGCACGCAAATACTTCATGGCTGAAGTTTGAACTTGTAAACATTGACCACAAAGATGGGGATTACCGTTAAGTGGCTAGCAACTCACCATGAAAGAGCTAAGATGGTCCCTGACAGCATCCAGCTCTTGTGGGAGGGTCACTGACTGTAGTTTCCAGAACTCCAGGCGCTCCATTGCAGACTGGAGCCATTGATTCAGCTCAGCATATTCAGCCTGGTACCTGGTAGGAAGCAAGGAATTGAACAAGAGTTAATCCCGTGAAATTAGGCAATTGCAGCCTCGTCAGGCTGAGGAACCTACGAGGACTTGGAAAACAAGGTTGAAATGTAACATACGGCCAAATTTATGGGGGCGGAGAGCTCGATTTATTTGTCCCTGGATCCTGAGGGAACTCTTGGCTCTGATTGGAATCACATCCTGTTATCACTTCCCACACAAACTATGTATCATCTCTGCAAATTTGAGCAAAAACTAACACTGTGTGCAGCATTGTTTACTTCCTCACTGCCCAAGATCCGTGCTCTCTCAACCCCCCAGTAAGGACTACAGTTCTCCCCTATCATGGCAACCAGTGCCAGTAATTAGACACCATCTCTGGGGCTTGGACGGCTTCGGGCTGCTGGTTTTTGGCCATTACCGCTGGAACAAGTCTCTGGGACCTGAACCGATGGTTGGATTTCCACCCCCCATTTCCAAGTTCAAGACCCTGCCAGGGCGTGAGGCTGCTCCGGCGGAGGTTCTGGCATGGGGTATACTAAACTGCGCCTGGAAATTGAGCCGGGTTTATGTCACATTGGGTGGAGCACACATTAAGTGTGCCCAGGAATTGGGGTGGGGGACGGATGAGGATACGAAAGTAAATCTCACTTTGTCTAAAGACGCTTTTACACTTTTTTATCCTAACTCGCACCAAGTCCCGTTCACACATCACCCCTGTGCTCGCTGACCTACACTGGCTTCCAGTCCGGCTATACTTTGATTTTAAAATTCTCATCCTTGCGTTCAAATCCCTCCATGGCCTCGCCCCTCCCTATCTCTGTTACCTCCTTCAGCCCTACTCTCCGAGATCTCTGCGCTCCTCTGACTCGGGCCTCTTGCCCATCCCCGATTTTCTTCGGCCCCGCCAATTGTCTTCACAGCTACAGTTTTTTCACAGCTCCTTATTGCTGGCTCGTACTTGGGAAATTTAGGCCGTAGTCTCCTTTTTATTATTTGTTCTCAGGATGTGGGTGATGTCAGCGAGGCAGCGTTTGTTGCTCATCCTTAATTGCTCTGACAACCCAGCGGCTTAAGAGTCCACCACATAGTGTGGGACTGGAGTCAAGGATCGTCCAGACCGGGTAGGAGTGGTCGGTTCCCTTCCCTGAAGGACATTAGTGAACCAGCTGGGTTTTTACAACAATCCAACAGCTTCATGGTCATTTTTCTGATGCTGGTCACCGTAATAAACTGGATAGCCAGGAGGTGAAGGAAAAAATACTAGAGCCTGGTCTTCAGTTGCTTCCAAGCCTTTATTCACAGAGATCCATATTACACCCACACCACACCCTAGATCAGCTGTCTTATAAATGGATACAAGTGAGAACCCAATTGATAAGCACCATCTGAATACAATTAACACTAATTGATATAAATCACATGGATACAATTAACAGTCACAAATGACCAGATTTACTGAATTCAATTTCATAATTAATGCTGGTGGGATTTGAACTCCCGACCACCGGGCTACTAGATCAGGACCATATTCTATACTAACATGCCCGATACCCATTACACTACCATACCCCATTGAGTCATAGATAGTAGATTCACCCAGAACTAACAGAGGATGCATAGCGTAAATCCCACCCCACCCCCATACTCATCCGTGATATTTTACATTGGAATGGAGATAATATCCAACAAAATCAAATCTTATTTCAAACCAAAATATCCTGTGTACAAAACACTATTTCCAATCACAATGTACGAAATGTAACAATGTAACAAACCAGCCAGTAGTGACTGAGCTCACTACAATGTAAAATATTGTGGATAACACTGAGGTAAACACAGCAAAAGGATGAAAACACAGCGCAGTCTAAAGGACAAAGGAGAAGATTTCGAACTTAGCACCCAGCAACTTTTTCCATAATAAATTCTATAATAGAATCTGCCTACATTAACCTGTCTGGTCTTATTGTGGAAGTAACTTTTGTTTCACGGAAAAAACTTTCCACCAGCCCTTATCAATTGGTTGGCAAAAGGCAACATATATCTTGAGCCACACAAACCAGGAGGGTCACAGGTTCGACTCCGGTCCGTGCTGACAAAGCAAACCTTAGTCTCTGTGGCAATAGGGCTGTTTATTAGCCTCAGTGCCCTGTGTCAGTAAGCCAAAGTCCCTGCTCCTGGTCACCATCCATCTAACTCCTGCTGGAAAGTGAGTTTGCGCATGGGAATGTTGATTGAGGACAGGATCAACATCTGCTTTGATGACTCTATAGTCAAATAGCCTGTTGCCATTCACCATCCAAACTCAGACCTCAAGAATGACCAGTTTAGGTGACATAGTCGAGCCATTCTTGAGAAGAGGGCTATGCCGTCAGTGGCAAGGAAAAGAGGAGAAAAAAAACTACTCTTGGTGCTCTTCCTGAACCAATGGATGCAAGTTTGGCTCAGTGGTAGACACTCTCACCTCTGAACCTAAAGGTTGTGGATTCAAGTCCCATTCCAGAGACTTGAGCACATAATCTAGGCTGACACTCCAGTGCAGTTCTGAGGGAGTGCTGCGCTGTCAGGGGTGCTGTCTTTTGGATGAGATGTTAAACTGAGGCCCCGTCTTTCCTCTCAGGTGGATGTAAAAAATCCTGTGGCACTATTTTGAAGAAGAGTTGGGGAGTCCTCTCCGGTGTCCTGGGCAATATTTATCCCTCAACCAATGTCACTAAAACAGATTATCTGGTCATTATCACATTACTGTTTGTGGGACCTTGTTGTGCACAAATTGGCTGCTGCATTTCCCTACATTACAACAGTGACCACACTTCAAAAATACTTCATTGGCTGTAAAGCGTTTTGGGATGTCCTGAGGTGATAAAAAGCACTGTAGAAATGCAAGTTCTTTCATTCTTTGTTCTCAAAACCTCACTGGTTGCATTTTTTGACAATGGTGCAATATTTTAGTTCAATGCTTCATTGAAAAATTCTCCCTTTTACCTGTTCCAGTGATTAAGGACGGTTTCGAGCCGATGTAGCTCCCTGCTTACTCGGGTAGTACTGGACAGCCAGTGCTCGCCCAGCTGGGCTATCTGAACCTCCAGGTCTGCACAGCTGATGGATGTCAGCAGCCTCTTCCCATCCTCCAGCACTTGGTACAACTGCGGCTGATGCTCAGTCAAGCTGCATTTCAATCGCTGAAATGGAGAGACACCACAACATGCACTTGTTAAATCTTATATTCAATAGCGGAGTCGTTCTCCTTCTCTAAACACTGGCACTATATACTGAACAGTTCAGGTAAAGAGTGTCTCTGGACAGTACCCCATTCTTTTTAGGGAATCCAAAACTACGGGTCATGAATATAAGATCATCACTAATAAATCCAATAAGGGATTCAGGAGAAACTTCTTTACCCAGAGAATGGTGAGAAAGTGGAACTCACTACCACATGGAGCAGTTGAGGTGAATAGCATAGATGCATTTAAGGGGAAGCTAGATAAGTACATGAGGGAGAAAGGAATAGAAGGTTATTCTGATAGAGTTCAATGAAATAGGGTGGGAGGAGGCTCATGTGGACCATGAACATCGGCAAAGATCAGTTGGACCGAATGGCCTGTTTCTGTTCTGCAAATACTATGTAACTCTATGTATATACCTCAATCTTCAATAGTACACAATATTGACTGATCACCTGAAACACAGCCACTTTAAGTATCTATGTTTATTTTAGAATCATAGAATCTTACAGCACAGAAGGAGGCCATTTGGCCCATCATGCTTGTGTCAGCTCTTTGAAAGGGCTATCCAATTAGTCCCACTCACCCCTGCTTTTTCCTCATAGCACTGCAATTTTTTTCTTTTCAAGTATTTATCCAATTCCCTTTTGAAAGTCACTATTGAATCTGCCCTCCTGCCAGTGGAAACACTTTCTCCCTATCTACACTATCAAAACCCCTCTTACTTTTAAGTGCCCTGTGATTCATTATGAACTGCTGCACCATTACATCCTGTACTATGAATGTATGGCACAATTTAGATCATCTGTGTTTGTAAATGGTGCAACAATTCTTTTTTAAAAATGTGAAATAAGGCAAAAAAATTAATATGTATCAGACTGTAGCGAGAAATGTGAATGTGTTTAAATGCAAGAATCAGAAATGTTGATCTACACTTTCAGACTGGTCACTAAAAAGGCCAGGAATTGTCACAAACAGGCAGTGATGTGCTTCAGGCAGTACGCAGCAATATGGTGAGTTCCCAGTGTTAGCAGCACTTCAAGGAGGACTGTAATAGACTTCAAGAGGACACTGACAGGTTAGTGATTGGGCAAACAGGTGGCAGTTGCAGTTTAATGTGGGTAAGTGTGAGGTAATACATTCTGGGAGGATACACTCAAAGGAAAGACACTGAAGGGTGTGAATGAACAGAGATACCTTGGGGTTCAAATACATAATTTGCTAAAAGTGGGATTGCAAGGCAATGGTTAGACTGCAGTTGAAATACTGTGTGCAGTTTTGGGCGCCCCATTATGGAAAGGACATTAATGCCATAGAGAGCGTACAAAGTAGATTCACCAGGATGATGCCAGGTATGAGGCTTGAGGTGCCATTATCCATGAAGCACTGCATTAGATCTGTCCTATGTCTTAAACAATAGTCCTCATCAAAACTTTCATCATTCTTACATTTGGAAATAGGGCTTGATGATATTAGAATGAGGAAAAGACTCATTAACGCCTGGGTTTAGAAGCTTGAGGGTGGTCTCATTGAGGTGTTTAAAATGGGATTATGGAGCAAAAGCAGGAAAATGGAGTTGAGGTACACATCAGCGTGATTTAAATGAATGGCAGAGCAGGCCCGAGGGGCAGAATGGCCTACTCCAGTTCTTATGTTCCTAAGGAGCAGTAACTGAATCACGGGCTGACCTGATATAGAACAATCCGTTCAGTGAGCCGCTCTTCAGATTCTTCCACCAGTCCAGCTCCGGGGATACTGCTCTCTACCCCTTCCAGCTGCCTGTACAGAGCCTCATAATCCTTCGCCAGATGGGTCCAGGTCTAAAGGGGAGAGACAGGAGAATACTTCAGGCATCGCTGCTCCAATTGCTATTGAAAACTGAGAATTGTTAAAAGTAACTGCGAGAAATACAAGCCTCAAATGCTTCAGTTAAATCCATTAGCTTTGTTTCACACATTAATGTGTCTGCGAGAAAACTTTCAGGTTTTTACGCTAGATATTCTCTCTGGTTCAGTGCCCCTGGTGACTCCCATGTGTCCCGTACAAACTGGAGTGCACCCTTTCTCGGCCCAATTTTCAGGTAAACAACAGCAAGACATAGAAATCAAATCAGACATCCCTTACTCTTACTTGAATGTATCATGTGCCACCGTGTGATTCTCCTCTCTTTCAAAAGCGGACTGAATATGCACTCAAACAAAGTGAGACACAGGCTCTAAACCAACAGACAATTTACTAAATAAATCAGCTATATGAAGATATAGATCTGTCCTAGGTCTTAAACACCAGTCCTCATCGAACCTTTCATCCTTCTTACGTTTGCACATGGGGCTTGATGATATTAGAATGAGGAAAAGGCTCATTAAGGCCTGAGTTTAGAAGAGTGAGGGGTGGTCTGATCAAGGTGTTTAAAACTGTAGGGGAGAATTCCCTATTCACAGCGCCCAGTGAATATTCTGTTCCCAGGCACAATGAAGAGGAAAAACGGCCGGATACCAGTTATGTCAGATCGCCTACCCCGCTACACCCAATCTCAGACCCCGCTACACCAGATCTCTGACCCCGCTACACCAGATCTCCGACCCCGCTACACCAGATCTGTGACCTCGCAACACCTGATTTCTGACCCAGCTTGTCTATTGGCTGGCACAACCTTAAACACACATTCTTTCTGCTGGCTGACCAGCAGGCATTGACAGGAATATAATCCAAACTCATTTCAAGTTGAGAGAAATAAGAGCCAAATACAACAGACTGCATTTCCCTATTTAATGTAGAGCCAATCCTTGACCATGATATAAGATGCTTGCCTTGGAATGTGAAATCTATGGGCAATTAACCCAATTAAGTACCTTCGGCTTCCTAACCATTCACACCTTGTGAAGCGCATCACAGCCAGCCTGCCTGGTTTCTCAGCTTATGGCTGTTTCTTTGAGAAATACCGTTTGTGACCCTGCATTATCCCTCCCATGCCATTTCTAACAATAAATAAGTTAAAAATTCAGCGTAGAGAAAACAAATCCACTTTTTTTAACAGGGAGATTCATACAGTAGATTTCAGAAACTGTGCAACAAGGCAGCACATGAAATGATAAATGTCTTAAGTGAGTCTGATAATAAAGTCACAAATGGGCTATAGTCAGGTCCGATAGCTGAGAGATTTATCACCTCATACTGCAGGCTACAATCGTTTCTCTGTAACTCTGGCAAGATTTCAATGGAAAAAGAAGTATTCATATTAAGGATAAGTAGTTAAATCAGCTTAGGGACATTACTCTGTCATGTTGATGGGAATTAATTCCACACAGATGTTATATTATACAGTGCAATGGTCATAAACTGAGATTAGATGATCATTTACTACTTAAAATTGTCCCTAATCTTGAAAGAGTGGTTGGGGACCAATATGGACATTATTGAGTTATTTTTGTGCTTTCCTTTTTGAATGATACAGTGCAAAGCTTGACAAACTTTTGCTGATTCTAGCCCCATATCAAAGAGCTTACCTCTAAAATGCCCTCCAATTCGACGCCTCTCCTGTGAGCCTCCTTCAGTAAAGCTGAGGACTTGTTCATCAGTTCCTCCTGGGAGCTGGTTTCTTTTTGATGGATACAGGTGCTTACTTTTTTACAAAGTGTTTCTGTAAGGATCTTATGAGACTCCAACCCTTGGAAAAATTCCTGCAAAAATGTACAGACGTCTGATAGACTTGGAAAGCACTATACATTAGTCACAGGGTAGTCTTCACTGCAATCACTGCACTCATTTCAAACCACCAGCTGAAGAACTTTACAAGTTACAATAATTTAGCATCTTTAACATGGTAGGAGGAACCACAGGGAGGGAACAGATTGTGAGCAGTACGAGAGGAGTTAGGAGAGGTGGCTGGAAGCACAGTTGAAAAGATAGGTTAAGAAAGCTGGGAGGGAGAACAGGAAGGTAGGGCAAAGACAGCTGTCACCAGTGGTGGGTCAAAAGGAGAGTGGATTGTACAGGCGGTTGGAGTCAGAAGAATGAATACATGGCTCCAGCTGACTTAGACCCAGTCAGACTCTGCCGTTGTGTTCGTACATCAGTCTGCGGGTGTAATACAGGCTAATCCTAGGAGTGGAGAACACATCCAAGCGGACTTGGATCCCATTAAGATTACAGGGCTAATTTTAGGAGATGGGATCGGCAATGTTGAGTGCGTCCTGCCCGCCATTTTCTGTCCAGTCATCCTAAAGGTCAGAGAATCATGGGGAGCACTTTCTTGTGTCTCCGCTACGTGCCCCTAGCCATCGATCTTCACGCCCGTGTGGTATTGGTCAGCCTGCGACCCATGCTCACCTTGTGTTTATCCAGAAGGTTCTTGACGTCTTCCCTGGAGGTGACCAGGACCCTCTGGTCCAACGTCATCTTCTCTTGGCCTGTGTCGGTCAGATCAGCCAGATCCTGCAAGGCTAGTTCATACTGGCCCCTCAGCGCCAGGCTCTGGTTTAAAGAGCTGCGTCTGGAGCCAATGATCATCGTTAACTCTTCGTACATATCCTTTATAAAGGAAAGGGGATGAAATGCTTTATTAAATGCACCAGGGACTGTGCAAGATTCATTAAGTTCATCAGCTCTATTTAAATTGGATGTGACTGGAACAAACAATGCTGCAGAGGAGGCCCAATTTTATCATTTGAATTTTCTCCTGGGTGGCCCTCTTCATTTATGCCCCTGCCTCTGCTCGGCTAATTCGTCAAAGAATTCTTTTCTACTCCCATCTCTCCCCTAAGAAGGGATTTGAAAAAAAAATGGTGGCACTGCAAGGATAGCCAGCGGCCCTTCACTGGCTGCTGGCGCCTGATATTCATCCCCTCCCCTCACCTCCCCAGCCACCATGCCCCCGACCCATGTCGCGCTTCTTGCCAGGAGTGTCACAGGGATACTTAACCAGACTGACCTCACATCATCAGTTCATTAAGGCGGAGACACACCCAGTACACAGGAGCAGCAGGTGTGCACTATCCAACCCATAATACTGATATTACCATTCATGAGGAAAACACTTTTAATCTCTGTTAGCTGTTTCCAAAGCCAAATTCTGCATCTTTATTATAAATTAGCCACAATCTCACACACACAAGACATACACATACCAACTAACACGTTACATATACAATCAACACATCCACATCACTCACACACTCATCACACACCACATACCAACTAACACATTACATATACAACCATCACACACACCACATACCAACCAACACATTACATATACAACCAACACACACACCACACACCAACCAACACATTACATATACAACCAACACACACACCACACACCAACCAACACATTACATATACAACCAACACACACACCACACACCAACCAACACATTACATATACAACCAATACACACACATACTCCGCACATCTCACACACCACACATACACACACCGCAATACACCACGCCACCAAACACACTACCTATACAACCAACACACACCACACACACCTACCAACCAACTCATTATATACACAATTATTACACACACATGCAAAACACACATATGTAAATGCCAACACACATATATACCAACACACACACACACATTTAACATAAAATAAACACATAAACACTCCTCCTGCACTAAGATTTCTATATGGGATCAGTTTGAGGAGAAAACAGTAAAATGGGACTGTGTAAAACCAGCACCTGAAAAGGACCTAAATTCAGCACAGACCCCAGACCCGCACCCGCCCCCCCACCCCCATTCTGTGCCAAAATGTCTGTTTCTGTCATGAAAGGATGTTTTCTGCTCAATGGTCAAGCTGATCTTGGCAGCAATCTTTCCCCATTAAGTCTCCACAGTAAGTAACTCCAGACCTGTACTTTACAAAGATCCAGCAGGATAGCCTGGTCCGGCTGCAATTCCTCTCCTCGTACTTTTAAGTGGCTAATTCGCATCTCAAATTCCCTCAGGTCATCTTCTGCCTGCAAAATAGCCTGTGAACAAAAATGACGGAACTTAATGCAGGCTATAGATACATTTACAATAACCGAACCGTCTTAGGCCGGGAGGGAGAAGGGGGAGGGGCTCTTTCACATTCTTCACTTTCACCCAAATAACGAGAGGAAACTGGTTCAATCTTTAATGGTTGAACCTCTGTGTATCTTTGATTGACCTTGTTGGGAATGTTTGATGATTAACTTTGATTGCTTGGGTAGGTTATAAGTTATGATGCCGTGTACTCATCACATGTGTGTTATTATGATCTGGAAGCACTGCCTGAAAGGATGGTAGAAGCAGATTCAAAAGTAACTTTCAAAAGGGAATTGAATAAATACTTGAAAAGGAACAAACTGCAGGGTTATGGGGAAAGAGGAGGGGAGTGGGACTAATTGGATAGCTCTTTCAAAGAACTGGCATAGGCACGAAGGGCTGAATGGCCTACTTCTGTGCTGTAAGGTTCTATGATTCTATATGCCTGTCAAAATATCAGGTTAGGCTTTTCTTCCCAATCAGTACTTTTGGAAAACGAGAATGTGAAAGATAATTTGGCTTAGAATGATGACATTCATTTGTTCTTCGGCCGCAACACAACCATTTGAACACTGAACCTGACAACTATGCATGCCCGTTCAATGCAACGATAAATGCTATTAATCTGAAAATGCACAAGGATTTCAACCTCAGGGCATCAGGCAATGTTTATGCTTGTTCTACAATACAATACCATAGAGTGTCAGACAAAGCCAGATGAAAGGGTTTCAGAGGGTAAATAGTGAAAGACTGTTCCTCGTTGGTTGGTGAATCAGTTCCAAGGGAGTCACATTATCACTGGAAGAATGAAAGTGGGAAAGTGAGGAGAAATGTTTTCACACAGAGTTATTGGAACAGGGAATGCTTCACCACAAGGGGCTACTGAGGCAGAGATTGTAGCATCATTTAAAGGGGAATTGGATATTTGAAAAGGAAGGATATAAAAGGATACAGGGAAATGGGATTACAGTAGACAGCTGCAGTCAAACAGCTAGCTCCGAAACAGGCATGATGGGCCGAATGGCCTCCTTCTGTGCTGTAAAGTCAGAAATTTCCAAATTCTTTAAGGAGACGATAGCAACCACCATTGGAAGTTACTGGTCAGACTTTCCCTTCCCACCCATATCCATTTTGTAATTCAATTTCACCCCTTGCAACTGGAAATGATTTAAGCAGCAGCTTCATCCGAACACGATACAAAGTAGTAATTAATTTTACCTGCAGTTGCTCTGTAACAGTGTGCTCCAAAGCCTCGGCCAGTTTTTGTAGGACGATGTATTTACTGTCCGCCAGGGAAGTGATCAGCAGCTTCAACTCAGTCTGCGAGCAAAGAACAGCAACGAGATTTTGAAAGGGTCAAGCCTACACTTCCACATGAGTTTCGATTGCGTGACACACAGCAGCGACACACATCAAGTACTGCAGCACAGGTGTACCATCGAACTGATCTACCACTCACGTCACATCAGGGCTGGGGAAAGCAAAATCAGACAAACTCAACCATCAGAATCCTCCAGGCACCGAGTGGCCTCACCCCCACACATCTCCTTCATGCATTGCAAAAGTTCCACATTGCCAGCCTGATCGCAAGTTCAGAATCCTGAACTCCAGGTGCTCAGATTTTGTGTCTTTGCAATCTTCACAGGTGTGTGCTTTAGAGCCTCTGGGCCACACATGGTTCATGTCCATGTCACCAAACATCAGCCATGGCTCAGTTGGTAGCATTCTCACCTCGGAGTTAGAAGGTTGTGGGTTCCAAGCCCCACTCCAGAGACTTCAGCACATAATCCAGGGTGACACACACAGTGCAGTACTGAGGTAGGGCTGCACTGTTGGGAGATGCCGTCTTTCAGATATGATGTTAAACCAAGGTCCCATCTACAATCTCAGGTGGATGTATAAAATACAATGGCACTATTTGAAGAAGAGCAAAGGAGCTCGCCTGGTGTTCTGGCCAATATTTATCCCTCAACCAACATCACTAAAACAGATTATCTGGTCATTTATTTCTTTGCTGTTTGTGGGATCTTGCTGTGTGCAAATTGTCTGCCGTATTTCCTACATTACAACAGTGCCTATGCTTCAATAGTACTTCATTGGCTATAAAGCTCTTTGGGACGACCTGAGGTCGTGAAAGGCGCTATATAAATGCAAGTTCTTTCTTTCTATGTTCTCACTAAGCTGCGTAGATTCCAGGTTGGTAATACTAACAGATCTTGGTGTTCTGATTTTGGCATTTATCCACCAATTAGGCAGCAGCGCTAAGAACAGCCCTTTCCAAACATCCAGGTACACAAAATTCAAACAAGAGAAATCAGTAACCGCTTGATTGGCACCCCATCCACGACCATAAACATTCAATCCCTTCACCACCGGCGCACCGTGGCTGCAGTGTGTACCATCCACAGGATGTACTGCAGCAACTCACCAAGGCTTCTTCAACAGCACCTCCCAAACCCACGACCTCTACCATCTACAAGGACAAGAGCAGCAGGCACATGGGAACAACACCACCTGCACTTTCCCCTCCAAGTCACACACCATCCCAACTTGGAAATATATCGCCGTTCCTTCATCGTCGCTGGGTCAAAATCCTGGAACTTCCTATCTAACAGCACTGTGGGAGAACATTCACCACACGGACTGCAGCGGTTCAAGAAGGCAGCTCACCACCACCTTCTCAAGGGCAATTAGGGTTGGGCAATAAATGCTGGCCTTGCCAGCGAAGCCCACATCCCATGAACGAATAAAAAAAAAAGTAAATGGGAATTTAAAGTGTAAACAGGACTGAGTCGCCTGGACTTGAAGGGTTGGATCGTCAAGGGGTGGGGGCCAAATATGGCCTACAGTTTGGACACTCCACTCTACTATATGAGTTAGCTAGCCAAGGACAAAGAAAGCGAAAGAGTGCTGCTTTGTAACGCAAAGATTATCGCTCCGATCAGTGCGGAGGTAGCATCGTTCAACATCTCCAGGCAAACCACTCCCATGGCAGTCCTAACCCACACCACATCTTTTCCACTTTACCGTGAAGAAAGTCTCATGAACAGCTGCAGAGATGCCAGCACAGTGAGGAGTTTTCAAATGCAGTGTGCACGAGGCATCAAGTAAGCCCTCTCCCCTGTCCACCCATCCCCCTGCGACTGTGCTGCTCGTTCCCTTCCCTTAATCTTTCTCACATGTTGCTCACTGCTCTCCTCTCCTCCTTGTAAAACGCTCAAACACGTGAGAGGTACTCTATAAAAGTCGTCCCTGTTGTACACAAATATTGCCCTTCAACTTTCTGACTGCCATTACCAGACCTTGACGTAATTAGCCACACATTAATGGACGACAACACCTCCAACCATTCCTGCAGTGCCCAACACTGGCCTGACCTTTGGCCTTTGTTGTTCCATTTATCTTCTGGCCTCAATTACCCACAGCACAGTGCAAATAATGCAAGTTGGCCATGACACATCTGATCATCTGGCCTAAGTGGTAGAGAGGCACCAGCATCATTTGGCCAGTTTTATGACAGATTTCTTTATTCAGCCCCATGTTGAAGCACATACTAACTGTTTCTGTAAGTGTCCGCCAGTAACCTGTATGTTTAGTGCCTGGCAGGTAAGTACAATTATAGCACACAATTCAAATCAATGAAAGCATCTGTACAGCATTCAAATAGTATATATCTATAATACGTTAAAAATCTTACATCTACGTACACTTCCTATTAACCTTTGTCGTTATAGAATCCTATGTCCACATTTACAATGGGAACTGCCTATGTAAACTGATCACGCTGTAATTACTCCCTCTCACCAGTGGTGGCACAATAGTGCCTCAGTTTTACATATTCCAGCTGTACTGCAGAGAAACTCATCTGTTCCAACCAACTCCACTTCTTAACTTGCTCCAGCATTTTGCTATTTAACTATGAACGATAATATCAAATTAAAGGGCCAGAAATTGCTCCAAGCGATGCTCGCCACTCCATAGACTTATTCTCCCCCACAAACTTACCGCAATCTTTACTGCGGGAACTTCCTGTGATGCAAATCTGAAAAAAGTGCAGCATTAACTCTGCGAACCTAGGACCATTGTGGCCAATGAGGGAATCGCTCTCTCCCCTTGACCAATCAGATTGCAGCATCGCTGACAAGCCACAAAGAGTTAACAGTAAAATTATTGTAAAAACAGATAGAGACAGCGAAATAGAGAGGGTAAGAAATGTGGAATTATAAGACAGAGATAATAGCAACAGAAGTAAAAAGTAAAAAAATTTTTTAAAAATTTTAAATTATTTTTCTTTAAATATCCAACAACTATTAAAATCGCAATGAATGAGACTCCACATTTTTTAAATTTAATTTTCAGTGCCAGAGGTGTTGTTTGGCAGTCATTAATACTTACCCTGCTGTAAAAATTTAGTTTAGTCCTGATATAACTGAGCTGACCTGTTTTGTGGCGAGATTAGTTAGTTTCTAGCTGGGCAGGAGAGCACGTTGATGCTGGTCCATTGATTCCATTGATTACAGCTGGCGAGGTCCTTTCAACGTGAAGTTGTCAGATCACCAGCCAATCAGGAAGAGCAAGTTCTGGATTTCCGCGTTTAACTGCCCATGTGCGGTCGCCAGAATATGCTCTTCGATTTCGCCACTAATAACGGTGAGCGCAGTTAGGCTCACTGTTATTTTAAAAGCAATTTCTGGCCCAAAGTGTTATCTAAAATTAAATATGTGAGTTTTGAACAGTACAAGCAACTTGCAGTGTGTGGTCTTTGCAGATACGCACTTACAGGTATAATGCAATGTGGTTTTGAAATTCAGGAATGGAGAAGTCCATCTACTGGGGCACTACAAGCAGTGAGCACTACAATCAGACTGCAGTGTAATGCTCCAGTGCAGTTAAGTAAAACTAAAATACTGCCGAGTACCGAGCTCCACTTACTTGGTACTCCATCAGCTGCTGCAGTCGGTCTTTGATCTGCTCACACTGCTGCTTCACGGTTAACCCCAGCACACGCAGTCTTTCCTGGAGGCAGCTCAGGGTTTCTTCAATAACGTCCTGGTTCTTCTTGGTCTCGGGGAGAGTATGGAAGAAGGCACTCTTCTTCTCGTTTACTTCTTCAACCACTTCCTCGATATCTTTTGTGATGCCCTAAGTAACAAAAAAAAAAGTTGTCAAATTATTAACTCTCCCTACACTGCACACTATAGAGGCTGGGTGAGCTAATCCCAGTCGCGAGAGTGCCTGTTGAACTAACTTACCAAGAGGAAGTCCTCGGTCTTCACTCCTCACCTCTCCCCAACGACTGGGCTAAGGAATCCAACAGTCTAGATGTAAACACAGGTCCTGTCCCTCCAGTACATTATGCCAATAGACCCTTAATAACGCACTGTGAGGTGGAATCATTTCCAAGTTAACGTCATTAAATATTCGTGACACTGGCGATTTCTTACCTCTTCATAATACAAGTGCGCTTCAACCTTTTCTGGGAGCAAATTTGCACTTGCAAATAAGTGATCTTCAACTCCATCCAGCCAATGGGAGGCAGCTGACACAGCATCATACAACTTCTGCTCCAGGGAGAGGTTTTGTCCCTCAGCATCTTTGCCCTTCACAGAGATGGAAAGTGACATTGGCTGTCTTTTTGCTTCAATCAAAAATCCTTCTTAATAAAAATGATAAAAGAAGCTCATACTATACCTGAGAAGAAACAGCTCCAAAAGCTTGGCTCAGGGCAGTAAACAGGGACTTGACTGTCTTTACAGACTTGTCCAATGACTGAGCTTCCCCTTTAAATAAAGCCATGCCACTCGATACCCCACTGGACAGACCATAAACCTGCTAATGGTACGGAGAGAAAGGAAAAAGGCATTAACCATTACCGTTTTCAGAAATGGTTGTAAGGCAGAGATTGCATTCGTACAAAGGCCACACAATGTTGCAGTCTATTAGTGAATACAATTACCAGCTAGGTCAGTATTATTTATTTATTGGTACATCCGTACCCTAAATATCCTTCAGATAGGCCACTTCAATAGCTGCCATTGCTGCCCCTCTGGTACAAGATGAACACAAATTCACTGATCCCAAGCGTCCACCAAAAAGCCATGGTCACAGGGAGCAAGGATTGGAGAAAGGGCTCAAAAGTGTCAGTCAGTAGCGCTCTCGCCTCTGAATCAGCAGGTCATGGGTGCAAGCCCTACTCCAGAGACTTGAGCACATAATCCAGGCTGGCACTCCCAGTGCAGTACTGAGGGAGTGCTGCACTGTCGGAGGTGCCGTCTTTTGCATGAGATGTTAAACCGAGGCCCTGTCTGCCCCCTCAGGTGGACGAGAAAGATCACATGGCACAATTCAAAGAAGAGCAGGGAGGTTCTCCCCAGTGTCCTGGCCAACATTTACCTCTCAACCAACATCACTAAAACAGATGATCTGATCATTATCTCATTGCTGTTTGTGGGATCATGCTGTGCGCACATTGGCTGTCGCTTTTCCTATATTCCAACAGTGACTGCACTTCAAAAGTACTTAATTGGCTGTAAAGTGCTTTGGGACATCCTGGGGCTGTGAAAGGGGCTATATAAATGGAAGTTCATTCATTTGGAAGTCGACACACATGCTGCATGATCCAGCAGTTACCTGTTGCTCCTGGTTTTGCTCCAGCGTATTTTTGAACATCTTCTGCTTAGTGCTGAGCTCCTTCTGGAGATTCTGCCACTTCAGTCTCAGTTGCTGTAACGCGAATATTGTCTCCCCTTCGAAACCAAGCTCCTGCGATAAAGATTCAGGCTGGGCAGTCTCGCTGACAAAACAAAAAGACCCCAACAGTCAGTAATGCTGTCTCCCCAGTCACCAACAGACACAGAAGTCGGTCTGGGCAGAAAAATACCTGGTCATTGTCTGTACTTGCCAGTCTTATCCCCAGTGATCCCGAAGGTGTCAACTCTTTGCTGGGGTATAGTTCCATGTAAACCAGGTACCTTCCCCAAGCAGCTGATGTGCGATCCTTGACAATTGAGTGTCAGCGGGTTATTTAGCATTGCAGCTGAACCTAATCATGTCCTTGACGGGATTGACACGCGCACTTTTAGCGGAGAGGATGGGAGGTAGAAAAGTCATGAGATAACCCTCAGGGCAAGAACCTAGGACTTACTTTACCATCCATAACACAGGGTGCTGAGGCCAATTGGAGCATGCTACCTGCTACCACAGCCGAGATCAGGTAATTCAGCAAGGACCAGGGGCCGTTCTGGTCCGTATGGCTCAGAAACTCACCGGATAGACTTAGTCAGTGTCTACGGGAGCCGGGAGGGACTTCTATCCTATAAGCTTAACAAGAATCACTGGAGTTGCCATCCTAGGGCACCTGGTCTTTGAAGGTTTCTGCGTGTGTGTAACTGGCACATGCCTGGGGCACTCCCTCCTGACTCCCTTTGGGTTGCTGGCACCATCACTGAGGTTTATTAGTGAACAACAACAGAATTAACATGAGTCAGAGATCTGGTGACTTAGGGTCCAGGGACCTCAGCCTAAAATCCTACGGGGGTGGAACTTCTTCAGGGCATCTCCATCTCTTCTAACTTCGACGGGAACCATGGTTACAAACGTAAACATGAATGGGGTTTCTGAAGTTACGACAGAGGGGTGGGAGAACCCCACAGGGACATTCACCCCCACTGTTCTGAGGTACTTAACACAACCTCGGCTTTAGGGTGGGTTTAGTGAATGTGATTACAGCGGTACAATCAATGAATAAAACATAAGGGGTCATATTAGAGCGGGCTGCTGGCGGGGAGCTCTGTCTATTGGCTGTGCAGATCAGGGATCCAGGCACACACTGCCCATGCATCTTCCCAACAGAAGTGCAGACTCGTGTCCCTATCGTCAGCTGTGGCTCAGTTGGTAGAATGCTCACGTTGAGTCAGAAGGTTGTGGGTTTGAGACACACACCAGAGACTTGAGCACATAAGCCAGGCTGACACTTCCAGTGCAGTACTGAGGGAGTGCTGCACTGTCGGAGGTACTGTCTTTTGGATGAGACATTAAACCAAGGCCCCATCTGCCCTCTCAGGTGGATGTAAAAGATCCCATGGCCCTATTTCAAAGAAAAGCAGGGGAGTTCTCTTTGGTGTTCTGGCCAATATTTATCCCTCAACCAAGATCAGCAAAACAGATGATCTGGTAATTTATCTCATTGCTGTTTGTGGGATCTTGCTGTGTGCACATTGGCTGTTGTGTTTCCTCCATTATAACAGTGATTACACTTCAAAACTACTTCAATGGCAGTAAAGCGCTTTGGGCTGTCCAGATGTCTAAAAGGTGCTATAAAAATGCAAGTTCTTTCTTTCTTTTAGTATCCTTTGCGGTGTGTTTACGTTGGCCAACACAGAGCGGATTTCAGCCAGTTTCCAATTGAATCAAGCCTTCAATTTTCTGTGCATATGGAGCCTCAAACTGACATCTAAAACAGGGTTGGAGCTTGCACAGTACGCAAAGAGGGTATACTGAAATGCAAAATTGAGTCTGATGAGGTTAAACTGGTCAAGAGCACACTGCTCATTACCCCATGCCGCTGGAGGAGAGGCACCCGATCTTTTAATTAGAAGCCCAGGTACTCACATAGCCTGCGACTTTTGCTCCTCGCTGGCGGCCTCCATGCTGCTTTGTTGGGTCATGATCTTCTCTCCACTGCTTGCAACCGATCGCAACAGGTTCTTCTGCTCTGCGAGCTGCTGCTCCAACTCCTGGAGATAGATTCAGACAATAGTCTAAAATTTCATGAAACAGAAACAGAGAACTCAGCATCTGTGCAGAGAACAGACAAGTTAATGTTTCAGGTGTAGACCCTATATCCAGTTCAGATGATGGGTCCACACTTGAATTGTTAACTCGTTTCTTCTTGCTGACTGATGTGCTGAGTACTTCCAACATTTTCACTTCTTGTTTCAGATTTCCAGCATCTGCATTTTGCTTTTGAAGCTAAAGTCATGTTGGGTTTATTGCCTTCTGCAATATCTGAACATCGTAACTCATTCATATTCAAAACAATGCAATATTGAGGATGTACAAGTGTGGGGGGAAGGGGAAATGGCTCACAGCAAACGAACTTGCAGTGGAATGGACAAATTGTAGATCTGAGCTCTTCATACCTTGAGGCAAGGCTCCTCAGACTTCAGTCTTTTTGCAGTAATGAGAGTATTGGCCAGGTTTGCATCTCCTGCTGGATCACTTGACTGAGGGAGCGTTCAATGCTCTTTCCCATTTGACTTCGAGAAGCACCTTATTTTTTGTACCAATGCCGCACATCTCCAGCACATCTTTCCTCCTGCTTCCCTGCTAATTGATTCACCTATTTTTATTATGTGTGTTCTCGGGATGTGGTCAATGCTGGCTAAGGCCGCATGTATTGGCCAAACTTAGTAGCCTTGAGAAGGTGGGCTGTCTTCTTTTTCCTTTACGAAGTAGCTTGCAGGGCCACTTCAGAGGGCACATAGAGAATGTATCTGTCGGCCAGACCAGTGAGGAGCGGCAGGCTCCCTTCCCTCAAGGGCATTAGTGAACTGGTTGGATTTTTATGACAATCATGGTCATTTATTTCTGGTGCCATCGCACAAATCGCAAGCTCTGGTGGCTAGTCCAACATCATAACCACTATCCTATCATGTCTTCATAATTTGGAACAACACACATTCTAAATACCTGATGTTTAGGCAACCGGTTGTTGGAATAATGTACATTATTCAGGTTCCACCCCAATAAAAGATGACCTTTCACACTAAAGCTCTTCTTAGGTGTTAGCCGTGGCTCAGTTGATAGCACTCTTACCTCTGAGTCAGAAGGTTATGGGTTCAAGTCCCACTCCAGAGACTTGAGCACAAAATCCAGGCTGACACTCCCAGTGCAGTACTGAGGGAATACTGCACTGTCGGAGATGCTGTCTTTCAGATGAAATGGCACTATTGCAAAGAAGAGCTGGGGTATTCTCCCAATGGCCAATATTTATCCCTCACTCAACATCACTAAAAACTGATTATCTGGTTATTAACACATTGCTGTTTGTAGAACCTTGCTGTACATAAATTGGGGTTTCCCTACATTACAACAGTGACTACACTTCAAAAAAGTACTTCATTGGCTGTACAGCGCTTTGGTACATCCTGTGGTCGTGAAAGACGCTATATAAATGCAAGTTCATTCTTTCTTTCCTCCTCTCCTGAAGGCATCAGCTCAAACTCAGCTATACCCACCATCTCGTCCCACATGAGCGTAACCATAGAGAACCAGCAATGTAATCGACAATGGTGGAAACAAGCCAAGCCTGGGCCTGTCCTCGGCTGTTGTCTACACACTTGTACCTCCAGCTGGATAACGATCAGGATGCAAACCCTGGCCAATCTTTTCCTTTCAATAACCAGCCCTTAGCCCTGCATTAGCTGAGATGGTAAAATTCATTGTGGACCCAAGGTCAGAAGTAGGGTCATGCTATTTTGTATGACTCAGTGCCACATGACACAGTGCACTTCCACTATTGGAGCAGCTCACTGTAGTAAATATTATGGGCCACTAGAATAAGTTAAAAATGAAATTTTACAATTTCTACAGCCAAGTTGGACTCCATTTAAACACATACTGATGTTAAAGACTCAATAGCCCCTTGTAGTAAAATATTCCCTGTTCTAATAACCCTCTGTGTGAAAACATTTCTTCTAACTTCCCCCTTCAATCTTCCAGTGATAATCCTCAGTCCGTGCCTCCTTGTTACAGATGCACCAACCAGTGGAAACAATATTTCACTGTTTACACTCTCAAAACCTTTCCTAATTTTGAAAGCCTCTATTAGATCCCTTCTTAACCTTCTCCGTTCCAGCGAAAATAAAATGTTGGCCATTTTCGTAATGCTAAGCTCTCATCGCTGCTGTCAGTTTTTTTGAGCTAAACGTTGACTGATGGTCCACTTGCCTTCTGTCTCTGCAGACTGTTCTGCTGGTGTTGGTAGCGAGTGGCCCGAGCCTGTACCAGCCACTCCTGGACACTGGGACTCGTGTGGAATGTGGAATCTGTTTCCGTATCCTCTTTCTCCTGCACCACACCATGCTTTATCATGGAAAAAAAACACATGATTACTCAATGGGATTATATCACCAATTCCACCAATTCCCACCGATATCTTTTTCTTTTGGTATGAAATATCTTTTTCAATTCATTCTCGAGATGTGGGCATCTTGAAAGGCCAGCATTTATTGCCCATCCCTAGTTGTCATGAGTTTTATGCAGTTCAGTGGTTTGGTAGGCCCTTTCAGAGGATAGTTAAGAGTCAACCACTTTGGTGTGGGACTGGAGTCATATATAGGCCAAATCGGGTAAGGGCGGCAGGTGGGACACTTGATGGAGGAGGGGAGCGGGACCCTCAACGGAGATGGGGAGTGGGACCCTCGCTGGAGGAGGGGAGCGGGACCCTCAATGGAGGAAACACCAATGAAAGGCGGATGAGCTCATCCTTGAATTAACCAATGGCATCCACAACCTACAAGTGATGCAACTGCAGTACAGAACTATTCAATGAAAGGAAATCTGGAACACTTGAGGCTAGGTCAACTGAAAATTTCAAAACTGAGATTGATAGATTTTTGTTGGGTAAGGGTATTTAAGAGAAATGGAACCATGACGGGTGAACGGAGTTACGATACAGATCAGTCATGATCTAATTAAATGCTAGAACAGGCTCGAGGGGCTGAGCAGCCTATCCTTTTCCTATGTTCCTATGATATATGTTTCAAAAGAATCATTGCAAAAATTAGAACATTTAATCATAATAACAGATCGCAGCACAGCTACATCCTTAGCTCTTGATTGGGATGACGGTGACCCCACCCTGTGACCCAGACATAGCCACACAACAGCTGAGCGACAGCTCAGAATGTGAACATTATTCAGCACTGCACCTTTTCCCTAATTTACACCCAATTAGTGGATGGGATTCTTAGCAGTTTCAAATTGGAAAAAGGAAACCCTGGGCTCAGGTACTGATGAAAAGGAAGATGGGCAAAAACCTCAGGTGACGCGGTGCTTAAACAGACGTGGAGGTGGGAGAGGAACATCGAGATCACGTTCAACAAATTCACGTAGAATTACGTGGAATTTACAGCACAGAAACAGGCCATTCAGCCCAACTGGTCCGTGTCGGTGTTTCTGCTCCACACAAGCCTCCTCCCGCCTTATTTCATCTCACTCTATCAGCATATCCTTCTATTCCTTTCTCCCTCGTGTACTTATCTAGCTTCCCCTTAAATGCATCTATGTTATTCACCTCAACCACTCCATGTGGTAATGAGTTCCACATTCTAACCATTCTTTGGATAATGAAGTTTTTCCTGAATTCCCTACTGAATTTATTAGTGACTATCTTATATTTATGGCCCCTAGTTCTGGTCTCCCCCACAAGTGGAAACATCTTCTCTATGTCTACCCTACTGAACCCCTTCATAATTTTAAAGACCTCTATCAGGTCACCCCTCAGCCTTCTCTTTTCTAGAGAAAAGAGCCCCAGCCTGTTCAGTCTTCAGAGCTATTCCTGCTTCCTTCCTAAGTGGATAACTGTGGCCCTGGATTTCTTCAGGACGAAGATGGGGGGCTCTCCCGACCTTCTGCTGTAAAGTTGGTGAAAACCCCCCCTGCCCTTGAAAAACGGCTGGAAAACAGCCCCTTTGCCCCACTTCCCCGGGGATTATGCCGATTTCCCCTCGGAGTTACGGTGTGAGGCCAGGCGAACCCCTGCCTCCATGTCTTGTCTCGAAGTGTTTGTACAACTGCTCTGTGTGTCACCATCAGGTACTGTCCCATCTGGCCGTCTTTCTGGAACACACAGCGCACCCAGTGCTCATAGCGCACTTAAAGCCACCTTTATATAGGTCCTTTAATTCAGATTCCGGGAGCCTGGTGTCCGTAACACGGGTCCTGGCATCCAACCCCAGTGGCAGACTTAGTAAATCTGAATTTACCAGTCTGCCTGCTGTCTACGGCATCCAGATTTAACAGGACAAACACGAGGAGCCAGCTCCTGAAGTCTGTGTTACTGTACCAATATAAAAGGCCCTTTTATTATGTCCTCAGAGCAGAGACAGTATTAATTTTCACAGGTTAACATCAACAAAGCTACAAGCACACAGTGATCACATTATACGTTGCAAACTCTTTGATGCATGTTCAGTTCTAACCAAGCAAGACTGGCCGGCAAAAATGAAGAAGTAATTAGACCCATAAGGCACCAATTTCTCTTCATTTTAGAAGACGGTTCATTTGCTGTATTTCATTAAAGACAGGCTACAGCAAAAATAAAATGTAAACACGCCAGTGCTTGTAAAAATGTGAGTTCACTTGCTGAGTTTCTTCTTTTTCAGTTTTCAGGATCCAATGGTCACTCTTTGACAGTTGTATTTCATTGCATCTACAGAATAGATGTTGATTGTTTGCAATGGTTTGGGCACGATCACTCATTCGTGTACTTTACACTATACCAATGGATCTTTACACTTGTGCATTTAGTGCACATTTCCTGTTGTGCACACATCCTGTCTGTATAACAAACTGAACAGCACTGCAAATGTGAAACTCCTGTAATTGTATGTTGCTTAAGAATTATGTTGAACCCAACCAGTCTTTAAAACAATACAAGTTATCTGCAGTGCAGAAATTAAGTCGTGGCTCTGCATAGCATGTCACAGCTTCAAAGCTGGGCATCAAAGAATGATGGGACTTACGTTCAACTGCCCGCTCCCCCGAGTGCCTGGTCTCAGCCTTATCGTTCTACTCCAGCACCAAATGGAGGCCTGTGCCTCCCCAAGGCTTGGGTGGGGGGAAGAGTTGTGTATCAGTAAAGGCATATTAACCGTCTCCGAGCAACAAGCAAAAGAGCAGTGTGGGAAGTGGCCTTGGAGCAGGTGACCCACTCATCTGCTCCCTCAGCTGCAAGAGATGAGCAGCCTTGGGGAAACAAGGCAGGGGAGAGAATTTTTAAAAATGTAGCATGCCCTCACGAAACATTGCTGCAGAACTGAGAGTGTTCTAAAGCGTTCAATACAGTTAGCACAGGGATGAGGGTAAAGGCCTTACTTTGATATTGATCCGTTTGTCCTGCAGCATTTTCTGCAGCTCCACCAAGCTCCCCTTCAGATTCCGGAGTTTCTCGGTCAGGTGCTCAGCTTGTTCCCGAGTATGGGGCTTGCCTTCCATGAGCAAGTTCTCGCTGTTCACGGAGAGCTCAGAAATGGACACCACTTTCCGCTCGATCTCCACCAGCATGTTCTATAGCAGCAAAAACAGCGAGAGCAACTCAAAACATCTTTCAACACACACGCAGCTCCGAATTACAACAACTCTCAAGGCCCATGTATTCATCATGCGTAACAGCTGATCAGATACTTCAAGGTGCTTACTCTGTACATATTCAGAATCTAAAAGTCTCATACTTTTTGTCTTACAACGGTAATCTGCTTCACAAATGTGACCTGACCAATATTTATCCCTTAGCCAACACCTAAAACAGATTATCTGGCCATTATCACACTGCTGTTTGTGGGATCTTGCTGTGCACAAATTGACTGCTGTGTTTCCTACATTACAACAGTGACTACACTTTAAAAAAAAGTACTTCATTAGCATTTTGGGACGTCCTGAGGTCATGAAAGGTGCTGTATAAATGCAAGTCTTTCTTTTCTATTATAATCTCCTTCACCCAGCAATCTTCTCCATGCTAGTGTCAGTGCAGCACCACTAATCACTTGACTACATTTTTGTAAGACTTTGACACAAATCTCTAACTTACTGCAGCAACTCATGCAGCAAAGGAGCAAACTTTACAAGTGGAACGATTTGATTGCTGCAACTTGACTGTTTTTGACCCAGTCTGATGACAAAGCACCTTAATTCCCCCCTTAGAAATAGCTCGCTCCTCAAAAAACCCACCCTTCACCCCTCTGTGCTTGCAATTTATCGCCCCATCTCCAAACTCCCTTTCCTCTCCAAAATCATTGAACGTGTTGTCGCCTCCCAAATCCGTGCCCATCTTTCCCGCAACTCCATGTTTGAATCCCTCCAATCAGGTTTCCGCCCCTGCCACAGTACTGAAACGGCCCTTATCAAAGTCACAAATGACATTCTATGTGACTGTGACCGTGGTAAACTATCCTCCCTCATCCTTCTCAATCTGTCTGCAGCCTTTGCCATGGTTGACCACACCATCCTCCTCCAACGCCTCTCCTCCGTCATCCAGCTGAGTGTAACCAGTCATAACCAGAAAATCACTTGCAATGGCTTCTCTTCCCGCTCCCGCACCGTTACCTCTGGAATCCCCCAAGGGTCTATCCTTGACCCCCTCCTATTTCTCATCCACATACTGCCCCTCACGACATCATCCGAAAACACAACGCCAGGTTCCACATGTACGCTGACTACACCTCCCACCACCTCCTTGACCCCTCCACTGTCTCTGATTTGTCACATTGCTTCCCCGGCATCCAGTACCGGATGAGCAAAAACTTCCTACTTCCTCCAAATAAATATTGAAAAGACAGAAGCCATTGTCGTCGGTCCTCACCACAAACTCTGTTCCCTAGACACCGCCGCCAACCTTCTCCCTGGCCACTGTCTGAGTTCGCAACCTTGGCATCCCATTTGACCCTGGGATGAGCTTCCAACCACACATCCGTTCCATCACCAAGACTGCCTACTTCCACCTCCGTAACATCGCACATCCCTGCCACTGCCTCAGCTCATCTGCTGCTGAAACCTTCATCCATGCCTTTGTTACCTCCAGGCTTGACTATTCCGATGCTCTCCTGGCCGGCCTCCCATCTTCCACCCTTCGTGAGCTTGTCCAAATCTCTGCTGCCCATATCCTAACTTGCACCAAATCCCGTTCACCCATCCCCCCTGTGCTCTCTGACTTACATCGGCTCCCGGTCCGGCAACGCCTCGATTTTAAAATTCTCATCCTTGTTTTCAAATCCCTCCATGGCCTCGCCCCTTCCTATGTCTGTAACCTTCTCCAGCCTTATAACCCTCTGGGAATTCTATGTTCCCCCAAATCTGGCCTCATGTGCAGCCCCGATTTTAATCTCTCCACAATTGGTGGCCGTACCTTCAGCTGCCGAGGCTCTAAACACTGGAATTCCTTCCTTAAACCGCTCCACCTCTCTCTCCTTCTTTAATATGTTCCTTAAAACCTACCTCTTTGATCAAGCTTTTGGCACCTGTCCTAATGTTGTTTTTCAGACTGGAGGGAGGTGTGCAGTGGTGTTCCCCAGGGGTCAGTGCTGGAACCCTGCTTTCCTTGATATATATTAACAAATTGGACTTGGGTGTACAGGGCACAATTTCAAAATTTGCAGATGACACAAAACTTGGAAGGGTAGTAAACAATGAGGAGGATAGTGATAGACTTCAAGAGGATATAGATAAACTGTTGGCATGGGCGGACACGTGGCAGATGAAATGTAACACAGAAAAATGCAAAGTGATACATTTCGGTAGCAAGAACAAGAACAGGCAATATAAACTAGAGGGCACAACTTTAAAAAGGGTACAGGAACAGAGCGATCGGGAGGTATATGTGCACAAATCATTGAAGATGGCAGGGTAGGTTGAAAAAGTGGTTAAAAAAAACATACGGGATCCTGGGCTTTATAAATAGAGGCATAGAGTACAAAAGTAAGGAAGTCATGATGAACCTTTATAAAACAGTGGTTCGGCCACAACTGGAGTATTGTGTTCGGTTCGGGGCACCGCACTTGAGGAAAGATGTGAAAGCCTTAGAGAGGGTGCAGAAGAGATTTACTAGAATGATTCCAGGGATGAGGGACTTTAGTTATGTGAATAGACTGGAGAAGCTGGGGTTGTTCTCCTTGGAACAGAGACGGTTGCGAGGAGGTTTGATAGAGGTATTCAAAATCATGAAGGGTCTAGACAGAGAGAAACTGTTCTTATTGGTGGAAGGGTCAAGGACCAGAGGACATAGATTTAAGGTGATTGGCAAAAGAACCAAAGGTGACATGAGGAAAAACTTTTTTACTCAGCGAGTGGTTAGGATGTGGAATGCACTGCCCGAGGGGGTGGTGGAGGCAGATTCAATCATGGCCTTCAAAAGGGAACTGGATAAGTACTTGAAAGGAAAAAATTTGCAGGGCTACGGGGAAAGGGCAGGGGAGTGGGACTAGCTGGATTGCTCTTGCATAGAGCTGGCGTGGACTCGAAGGGGCCGAATGGCCTCCTTCCGTGCTGTAACCTTTCTATAATTCTATAATTCTATGTCTCCTTGTGTCGCTAGGTATCAACTTTTGTTTGATAATCGCTCCTATGAAGCACCTTGGGACGTCTTACGACGTTAAAGGCGCTATATAAATGCAAGTTGTTGTTGTTGAAGCTGCATTGTTTAAAAGAATGCCCAGTATTCTGGACTCCGGCAGGCGAATGTTAAAAAGTGACCAATATTAAATAAAGAAAGAAAGAACTTGCATTTATATAACGCCTTTCACATCCTCAGGACATCCCAAAGTGCTTTACAGCCAATGAAATACTTTTGAAGTATAGTCACTGTCGTAATGTAAGAAACAGGGCAGCCAATTTGCACACAGCAAGATCTCATAAACAGCAATCAAATAATAACAGTGATGTTGGTTGAGGGATAAGTATTAGCCAGGACACTGGGGAGAACTCCCCTGCTCTTCTTCGAATAGTCTCATCCGAAAAAAGGCACCTCTGACAGTGCAGCACTCCCCCAGTACTTCACTGGGAGCATCAGCCTGGATTTTGGGCTCAAGTCTCTGGCGTGGGACTTGAACCCATGACCTCCTGACTCTGTGGTAAGAGTGCTACCACTGAGCCACTGACACCTTAAGAAGAGTACTGAGGGAGTGCTGCACTGTCAGAGGTCCCATTTTTTGGATGAGATGCTAAATGAGTCCTTTATACTTCGTCTGGTGGAAGTAAAAGATCCCACAGCACTGTTCAGGGAGCAGGAAGTTTTCCTGGTGTTCAGGTCAACATTCCTCCCTCAACCAACAACCCAACAAAATAATCATTCATATCATTTATGTGATTGCTGCCTTGCTGTGTGTAAATTGGCTGCCGTGTTTCCTACATCACAACAGTGGCTACACTTCGAAAGAACTTCATTGGTTGTAAAGCGCTTTGGGACGTGATCAGGTGTTACATGAATCCAAGTTTTTTTCTTACTCAACAGTCATTACATAACACAACTCAACTCAACTCAGATAAAAATCTAGATATGGAAGGAAAATAATCCTTTATTATTTGGAGTTCTTTTGAGCTTGACTCAATACCTGACAGTCAATGAGCTGTTCCTCCATGTCCATCTGCTCCTCGGGTACATTCAGTGTAGCGTCCAATGAGGCCTTTGTAATCAGAAGCCAATTGTTCAGCTCATCAGCCTCACTGCGATATAGTTGGAGGGCTTGTTCCTGCCTTTGTTCCTCCACCTGATCATTCAGCCTCTCCTAAAAGAGCAGACAAGGTCACAACTGTGATTAGTGTATTCACTGCTCACGATGCGGTCTCCTCTGCATTGGGGAGACCAAACGCAGATTGGGTGATCGCTTTGCTGAACACCTCTGTTCAGTCCGCAAGCGTCGCCCTGAGCTTCCGGTCGCTTGCCATTTTAATTCTCCATCCCACTCCCGCCCTGACCTCGGCCTCCTACACTGTTCCAATGAAGCTCAATGCAAGCTTGAGGAACAGCACCTCATATTTCAATTAGGCACTTTACAACATACGGGCCTCAACAATGAGTTCAACAACTTCAGATCATAACCACCGCTCCCATTTTCTCAGACAGCAGGTGCTGGTAATAGTTCTGCTGTAACCATTCACACTCCCTCTAGACCCATCTTTTGTTTCTTTACTTGTCCCATTACCAACCCCCTCTTGCCTTGCACCTTCATCCCTTTTGTCCTTTAATCACTCCTGCCCGCTACCCTATTCCCCTTTTCCCTGGCTCTGTACTTGCTTATAAACTGTTAAATCTCTAACTTCTTCCAGTTCTGATGAAAGGTCATCGACCTGAAATGTTAACTCTGTTTCTCTCTCCACAGATGCTGTCTGACCTGCTGAGTGTTTCCAGCATTTTCTCTTTTTATTCAAGGTCACATAACTTAACTGGCCAAACAGGTTTTAATACGCAATACAAAAGCCTGTGTTGTTAGAATGGACGCAGTGCATCAAAAGCTGTACTGGATGATTTCTAACTGCTTCAAGCTTGCTTTTGTCCCGTGTACTGAAAAGTAGGATAATGTTCCTGCTTGTTTTATGTTGGAGTAGAGTGCCTCAGAGTGATTAAAGGTCAGGGCTATCTGCCTGTCACCTACTCGCACAGGAACATTCATCAGCTACAGGATTATAAGGTAGCACCCAACAGCTGAAAATAATTGGGCCCGTCCGCGAGGAATGTTGCAGGTGGCAATACAGGAGTCAAAAGACTGCCAACATCTTTTGGGGAATATCTTTTGAGGTACATTCTGTGACCCTAGAGTAAAAACATAGAAAATCTCACGGCTTGAAGAAACCATCAGCCCAACTAGTCAGTCTTCCTGGTGTCCTAGCAATTGTATCGGATAATGTGTTTCTCTTCAAGGTACTTGTCCAATTTTGCCTTGAAGAGATCTCAAGTTCTTTGCCTCTACAACCTCTCTTGGTAAACTCTTCCAAAAACCAATCGCCCTCTCAGTGAATTAAGTCCTTAAGCTTCCTTAAGTCCTGCCTGAGTCGAGCTCTTCCCACTTTATACTCGCCCCCTTGTTCTGCTGTCTCGTGGCAATTCAAAGAGCCTGATTGATCCTCTATGTCACTAAGTCTGATTAGTTTGAAAATGTCAGTCCTATTCCCTCCCTCCCGCCTTATCTCCAATGGGAAGGATCGCAATTCTTTGAGCCTATTCTCATACGGTTTATTCTCAGGTCCTCTCATAATCTTTGTACCTTTTCCATCAGAGAAAGCTCTGAACATTTGCCTAAAAGAACATTTGTGATCACTGGTTGCTTAACTTTGTTCAGGCTACAGTCAAATCCCTTTAAATACGCATGTTACTGAACACAGTCTCGCTCCTGCACCTCCCACCAGCTCACCTCAGTCCCATTTGCCTGCCCTTTCCCCATTCAGCCCATCGCCCTTATGCCCTCTCTCTGAAAGAGCACTCCACTTAGTCCCATAACCCAGCCCTTACCCCATTCAGGCCACTCCCCTTCCGCCCTCTCTATGTAAGAGCTCGCGTGCAGTCCCATTCTCCCTGCCCTTTCCCCCATACCCCTTTAAATTTTTCTTTTTCAAATATTTATCCGTTTCCCTTTTAAAAGCTATTTTAGATTCTGCGTTGCCCACTGATTCTGGCTGGGCTTTCCATTTCCTAACAACTCTCTGGTAAAATAATTTCTATCCTTCCTTCTTTGTTTCTTTGATGATTATCTTAAACTAATACCTCTAGTTACTGACTCACTGACCAGTGATAATAGTTTTCCCGATTTACCTTATCAAAGGGCGTAATCATTTTGAACATTTCCTCTTAACCTTCTCTATTCCAATGAAAAGAGTCCCAACTTCTCTAACTAAAGCCTCTGTTCCCTGGCCTATATACAAGTCTCCTTTCTGGAATTTAGTAGACGATTGAAAACAAAGGATAATGACAAGGGCTTTCGAATGAGCACAAAGAGATGAACTGGAAATCAAAGAAAAAGCAGAACCGCCTAAGAACGCAAGTAGAAAGAGAATTCAGAGTCTGCAAACCTCGAGAAGCTGTTTCTTTCCCAACGCTTTCATCTTGATGGTGGACATTCGCTCTGCGAGGACTGTTAGCGTGGACTGCATGGCCAGCTGGTCAGCAGTATCTGTGTCCACGGTGTCTGACACCAGCTCTTCAGCAAAGCAGATCTGGAGCTCATTGATCTCATCCTGGAGCATCACAATCTCATCCATCAGCGCCTGGGAGACACAGAATCACAATTATCCTTAATCCGAATTTGACAAACCTTCAGAAGACTCAAAGCTCAAAGGATACGTGATCAAATTGTGCAGAGCGATCTTGGTCCCACAGGTCACAGAGCAGTTCCTTCTTAAGCCAGTGTTGCCCGTCTGTCAGAGAGAGCAGAGTTCATTGATAGCAGTAACGAGCTAATCAGGGACAGCGGTACACAAGGGACATACCTTGTGTGCAGCTGTCTGGATGTCGTGGCTCTTGCCCACATCGAGCGCCTCACCGAGCTTCCCCTCAATCGACTCCATCTTGGTCGAGACTGACTGGACAGAATCCTGATACTTTTGCTGTCGTTCAAGGGCCTCGTAAAGAGTGCGCTGCTTTTCACTGATCTGCAACAGAGAGAGGGTTTGGAAGGACGAATATTTACACAGCACACATTCTATGTGATAACTGGTTATCATGTGTGTGACGAATAGAATTTACTCCACACCCAATCTGACCAGAATCACCTTCCCAGAAACCATAGACTGGTGGGGAAAACAAAATAATCAAAACAGCTCTGTGCTTATGGTCAGCAACTCCACTAACATCTGCCACACCACACACGGTGCCAGCACAGCGAGACACACTCACAGAACACAAAATAAAATCAACCTCCGGCTCTCTCCATTCACACACAAACTTAAGCATCAACATGAACTTTGAACCACTTTAAATATTTCCTCTCCTTGACTATACACCTGCTCCATGCCATCTGGGTCAAAACAAGAAGCTTCACAGTCAAACCAGCTCCCTCCTCCTATTCCCATCGTTCCTCGTACCCACACGTGCTTTCCTTGGGAGTTAGCCGTGCCTCAGTGGTAGCACTCTCGTCTCTGGGTCAGAAAGTTGTGGGTTCAAGCCCCACTCCAGGGACTTGAGCACAGAATTCATCATATCGAGACTGCAGAGGAAGCTCAGGCGATGTAGAATCCAATGTAGTGGGACTAATTTCTGGTGCGCTCCGTACTGACCATTCCCAGATGGCACCAGGAGAGGAAGATTGGCCCCGATAGCTCCAGTTGAAGAGCTAGCACTGGCACAGGTTCGATGGGCTGAATGGTCTCTTTCTATGCTGTAGTTTCTATGATTCTGGGGTGTAGTGGTGATGTTACTGGACTATTTATCCATTGAAGGCGAATTCAAATCCTACCGTGGCAGTTTGAGAATTTGAATTTAGTTTAAGATAAATCTGGAAATAAAAATCTGGTCTCAGTAAAAGTGACCATGAAGCTGCCAGATTATCATAAAAACCCAACTGGTTCACTATTGTCTCTTAGGGAAGGAAACGTGCCGTCCTTACCCAGTCTGGCCTATATGTGACTCCAGTCCCTCATCTGGCAAGCCTCTCAGTTGTATCAAACTGCTACCAGTGGTTCAAGAAGAAGGCCCACCACCACCTTCTTAGGGCAACTAGGGATGGGCAATAAATGCTGGCCTTGCCAGCGATGCCCACATCCTGAGAATGAATAATATTCTATGAATCTAGCATAGTTACAGGAGGTGATCACCTGCCTACACTCCCGACCAGAAGACGAAGGAGAGGAGCAAGAGCAACAAACAAGGGGACGAAGAGATACAAAGGAAGATTATTTATGTCGCCCATCAGTCACCAGCTCACCACATTCTTTAGAGTTTCCCAGGATCGCTGTAGGTCATCAAGCTTAGAGGAGGCCGAGTCTCCCAGTGCAGTCTCAAAGGGTTCCTGAAGTGATGGGTCACTGTTCATATCCAGGACGTCAGGAGCTGCTGTCTGCAATTCATCTGCAGGTAATGTTGTGTAATAAGCACTATCCTAGAAACATAAACACTTACAAACTGAGCCTCACAGCTACCAAGGACAGGATCAAAAGGCTACAAACAGTATCTATACATGCTTCAGGGTTACAATAATCAGACCCATAGATTGCTCCTATATGGATAGTTAACTTCACTAACAACATTTATGACATAGCTTCACAAGCATATCTGGCTTCTCCCCATTTTCCTTTTTCCCTCTATCTGTCAGGCTTCCCCGCACCTCCAATTGCCCTTCAGGCATCCCCTGTACCTCCAATGGCCCTACAGGGCTCCCCCTACATGAGCCTCAGGGGGGCCTCATGTAAGTTGAAATCCTTGTTGCCATTAATTCCCATATATCTTTAGCTGCTGATACTAACAGATCCTGGTGCTCTGATTCAGGATTTATCCATCAATGAGGCAACAGCGCTAAGAACAGCCCTTTCCAAACCTCCAGACCTGAGGATAGTGTGACGTATTGGAAGGATTCGCAGGCCAATTAACAGTCTGACAGGGTGGCGAGTTTGTTGTTTTCGTGACTTCAATCTTCCCTTGGAAAGAATAGTGTGAAGCAGCAGAAAGATTTGTTGGTTGATTGACAGGCTGCGACGTGAACGATCCTTCCATGTAATGTGTTAGTTACTAGTTACCTGTTAACCGACACGCTTTCAACTGTGCTGCCACCTCAAACCAACATAACCAAGGCTGGTTTTCACAATAACAATAAGGAAAAATGTATTTGATATAAAGGCACCAGGCTAAATTAACGGGGCTCGAATTTCCGCAGGAGGTTCTCCCGCCGGTTTGCCATTTCTACAGCTCTTCCCCAGAAGTTGGGGGGGGAGCAAGCCAGACGACCAATGTGGAACTTCACCCCCATGGTGTTTAGGGGTAAAGCTGCCTCATTAGTTTTATCTCGGTAGGTTAGACTCCTTCTCCCCACCTCCGATTACAGCGATGTTAGTAATTCACCCTGACCCTCTGTGCCCACTGCACATCAGAACCAGTTGCATTACTGCAAATTTACATCTCGAATGTCTAGTGGATGTTCAGATAAATTTGTTGATCCCAGTTGGGGAGACAACACTGCAGCCCTGGTTTTCTGACCTGCACTCCCCACGGGTACAACTCCACACTGAGAGTGGAGAACTTACCCGCTTGTTCTCTAATAGTTCTCTGTTATGAGTAGTCTCCTTGTTTGTGGGGTTTTGACCCCGAGCTGAGCTTCTGACTCCATATCCACTCCATCACCAAGACCACCTACTTCCATCTCTGTAACATCGCCCGCCTGCACCCCTGCCTCAGCTCATCCACTGCTGAAACCCTCATCCATGCCTTTGTAACCTCCTGACTCGATTATTCCAATGCTCTTCTGATAGGCTTTGCAGCCTCTGTAAATTTGAGTTCATCCAAAATTCTGCTAACTCGCACCAAGTCCCATTCACCCATCACCTCTCTGCTCACTGACCTACATTGGCTTCCAGTTCAGCAACGCCTCGATTTTAAAATCCATATCCTTGTTTTCAAATTGCACCATGACATCACCTCTCCCTATCTCTATAACCTCCTCCAGTCCTACAACCCTCCGAGAATTCCACGTTCCCCCAATTCTGGGCTCATGCACTTCCCTGATTTGAATCACTCCACCATTGGCATCTGTGCCTTCAACTGCCTGGGCCCTAAGCTCTGGAATTCCTTCCCTAAACCTCTCCACTTCTCTACCTCTCTCTCCTCCTTTAAGATGCTCCTTAAAACCTACCTATTTCACCAAACTTTTGGTCACCTGTCCTAATATCTCTTTATGTGGCTCGGTGTCAAATTTTGTTTAATAATGCTCCTGTGAAGCGCCTTAGGATGTTTTATTGTGTTAAAGGCGCTATATAAATGCAAGATGTTGTTGTTAGGACAGCAGCAGATATTTTATTCAAATCAATTTTAAAAAAGGTGGGGGATGCCTCTTATACATTGTACTTTCTCTGTGCAAACGGCTGCTCCATACTGCGGCACTAGAGCAGCTGGTTCCAGGTCAGAACTCCGGCCTGTGATCTGGGCACGGCCAGCGGTTGCGGTTCCAACTCCCGCTTGCTATCCAGTGACCCCTACACAAAGTGCATGCGTGTGTGGTTCTTGGGCGTAACCAGGGTCCTGTTGCTGCTCGGAGGCAATACCATCCGTGGTCGAATAGCTTGCCAACGTTGACTGTCCAGCCCCACACATTAAGAATGACCCCTCGTTTGAGACACTGGCGGGCTGATGTGGGGGTGAGTGCCCTCAGCAGACCAGGGAGGAAATAGGAGAAAATTGGGGCAAAAATCACTATACAAAACACCACAGAGTCAGGGGGTGTAAGCAGGTATATTTAGGGTCCTTCACCAATCTGAGACTTATAGGCCGGATTGGATAATAGGGATAAAACACTAGAGGCATTCAAAATGTAGCTGGATGGTATAATCATAGAATCATAGAATGATACAGCACAGCAAGAGGCCATTCGGCCGATCGAGCCTGTGCTGGCTCTGTGAAAGTGCTATCCAATTAGTCCCACTCCCCTGCTCTTTCCCCATAGGCCTGCAGTTCTTCCCCCTTCAAGTATTTATCCAGTTCCCTTTTGAAATTGAATCTGCTTCCACCACCCTTTCAGGCAGTGCATTTCAGATCGTAAAAACTCGCTGTGTAAAAGAAATGTTTCCTCATGTCGCCTCAGGTTCTTTGCCAATAAATCTGTGTCCTTTGGTTACCGATCCTTATTTACTTTATCAAAACCCTTCTGCTCCAAGGAGAACAACCCCAGTTTCGCTAGTCTCTCAATATAACTGAAGTCTTTCATTCCTGGCCCATTCTAGTAAATCTCTTCTGCACCCTCTCTAAGGCCTTGACATCCTTCCTAAAGTATGGCGCCCAGAATTGTACACAATACTCCAGCTGGGCTGTAACCAGTGTTTTATAAAGGTTTAGCATAACTTCCTTGCTTTTGTACTCTATGCCTCCACTAATAAAGCCCAGGATCCCGTATGCCTTTTTATCAGCCTTCTCAACTTGTCCTGCCACCTTCAAAGACCTGTATTCGTACACCCAGAGGTCTCTCTGTTCCTGTACCCCCTTTAAAATTGTACCATTTAGTTTATAGTGCCTTTCCTCATTCTTCCTACCAAAATGAATCACTTCACATTTCTCTGTATTAAATTTCATCTGCTATGTGTCTGCCCATTTCACCAGTCTGCCTCTATGTCCTCCTGAAATCTGTTACTCTCCTCCTCACCATTTACCACATTTCCGAGTTTCGTGTCATCAGCAAAGTTTGAAATTATGCCCTGTATACCCAAGTCCTGGTCATTAGTATAAATCAAAAAGAGCAGAGGTCCCAACACCAACCCCTGGGGAACACCACTGTATCCTTCCCTCCAGTCTGAAAAACAACTGTTCACTACTACTCTCTGCTTTCTGTCCCTTTGCCAATTTCGTATCCACACAGCAACTGCCCCTTTAATCCCATGGGCTTCAATTTTGCTAACAAGTCTATTATGTTGTATTTTATCAAGTACCTTTTGAAAGTCCATATGCACAACTTCAACCGTACTACCCTCATCAACCCTCTCCGTTACTTCATCAAAGAACTCAATCAAGTTAGTCAAACACGATTTTCCTTTAACAAATCCGTGCTGGTTTTCATTTATTAATCCATATTTTTCCAAATGCCAATTAATTTTGTTGCGGATTATTGTCTCTAACATGTTCCCCACCACCAACGTTAAACTAACTGGCCTGCAGTTGCTGGGTTTACCCCTCTCCCCTTTTTTGAACAAGGGGTGTAACATTTGCAATCCTCCAGTCCTCTGGTACCACTTTCATATCAAAGGAGGATTGGAAGATTATGGCCAGAGCCCCCGCAATTTCTACCCTTACTTCCCTCAACAACTTAGAATGCATCTAAGATGACTTTTCTACTTTGAACGCTGCCAATCTTTTAACTACCTCCTCTTTATCTATTTTTATCCTATCCAATTTCTCTACGACCTCCTCCTTTACTGTGACATTGGCAGCATTCTCTTCTTTAGTGAAGACAGATGCAAAGCACTCATTTAGTACCTCAGCCATGCCCTCTGTTGCCACAAGATCATCTCCTTTTTGATCCCTAATCGGCCCCACCCTTCCACTGACCACCCTTTTACTGTTTATATGTTTATAAAAGATTTTTGGGTTCCCTTTTATGTTACCTGCTAATCTATTCTCATACACTCTCTTTGCCCCTCTTATTTCCTTTTTCAGTTCTCCTCTGTACTTTTTGTATTCAGCTTGGTTCTCTACTGAATTACGAACCTGACATTTGTCATAAGCCTCCTTTTTCTGTTTCATTTTAATCTCTATATCTTTAGTCATCCAGAGAGCTCTAGCTTTGGATGCCTTTCCCTTCCTCTTCATGGGAATGTACCCGAGCTATCTCCTCTTTGAAGGGCTCCATTGCTCATTTACTGTTTTACCTGCCATAAGAACATAAGAAATAAGAGCAGGAGTAGGCCATGGGGCCCCTCGAGCCTGCTCCGCCATTCAATCAGATCATGGTTGATCTTTGACCTCAACTCCACTTTCCCGCCTGATCCCCATATCCCTTGATTCCCCTAGAGTCCAAAAATCTATCCATCTCAGCCTTGAATATATTCAATGACTCAGCATCCACAGCCCTCTGGGATAGAGAATTTCAAAGATTCACAACCCTCTGTGAAGAAATTCCTCCTCATCCCAGTCTTGGATGGCCGACCCCCTTATCTTGCGACTATACCCCCTAGTTCTAGAGTCTCTAGCCAGGGGAAACAATCTCTCAGCATCTACCCTGTCAAGCCCCCTCATAATCTTATATGTTTCAATGAGATTACCTTTCATTCTTCTAAACTCCAGAGAGTATAGGCCCATTCTACTCAACCTCTCTTCATAGGACAACCCTCTCATCCCAGGAAGTATATCCTTCCTTAGGTAAGTTGCCAACCTTTGATTCCAATCCATCTGGGCCAGATCCCTTTTCAACTCACTGAAATTAGTATGTGAAAATACTCAACTCCAGTTGAGTATTTTCATATTTGATTTTGCCTTGTTCTTTTCCATAACTATTCTAAACCAATGATATTGTGATCACTGTTTCCCAAATGCTCCCCCACTGAAACATGATCCACTTGCCTCACTTCATTCCCCAGAACCAAATCCAGCATTGCTTCCTTCCTTGTTGGGCTGGAAACATACTGATCAAAAACGTTTTCTTGAACACATTTCAGAAATTTCTTCCCCTCTTTGCCCTTTACATTGTTATTTTCCCAGTCAATATTAGGATAATTGAAGTCCCCCATTATCACTACTCTAAAGTTCTTGCATCTTTTTGCAATTAGTTTGCAAATTTGCTCCTCTATCTCCTTCCCACTACTTGGTGGCCCATAGTATAAACCAAGCAGCGTGATAGTTCCTCTATTGTTCCTTAATTCTAACCAAATAAATTCTGTCTTTGAATTCTTTGCTTGATAATGCTCCTGTGAAGCGCCTTGGGACGTTTTACTACGTTAAAGGCTCTATATAAATGCATGTTGTTGTTGTTGTTGTTGTTTACACTGTAGCCAGGAATATTAAGTGCCCAATCCTTCCCTTGTTCAAGCCCAGTCTCCGTTATTGCCATTATATCATAATCCCATGTGGCTACTTACGGCTGCAGCTCACCAACCTTATTCACCACGCTCCATGCATTTACGCACATGCATTCCAAACCATCTTAGACTGCTTCGCATTTCCCCCACAAGTCTGATCCCTCTTATTTCTGAACTACTCTTTATTTTAATGCTGTTTTGTCTCTCCCAGTTCTCTCTGTACCTTGTATCTCCTCTCTAATGCTTCATCCTGATGCCCCTCCCCCTGCCAAATTAGTTTAAACCCCCTCCCATCGCACCAGTTAACCTCCCTGTGAGGACATTGGTCCCAACCCTGTTCAGGTGCAATCCGTCCATCTTGTACAAGTCCCTCCTACCCTAGTAATCTGAAGCCCTCCTTCCTGCACCATTTCTCCAGCCACGTGTTAACCTGTCTTATCTTTCTGCTCCTATACTCACTTTGAGGTCCTGCTCTTTAACTTCCTCCCTAGCTCCTGAAACTCTGCGTGTAGGACTTCAACCCTTTTCCTACCTATGTCATTGGTTCCAAAATGAACCATGATTTCTTGCTGTTCCCTTTTCCCCCGCAAAATGTTCTGCACCCCCGTTCAGTGATGTCTTTTACCCTGGCACCAGGGAGGCAACAGACTATGCAAGACTCATGTCAACGGTTGCAGAAATGCCCATCCATCCCTCTGACTATTTAATCTCCTTTGACAACTGCTTTTATACACTTTGCCGTGCCCCCCTGTGCAGTCATTTGCCCCACAGTGCCGTGGATGTGCTCCAGACTGCACTCCCCCGAGGTGACGTCACCCTCACCACTATTCTGTACTGAAGACCGGTTTGAGAGTGCCACACTCCTGGAGGATTCCTACACTGCCTGCCTCTTCCTACCCTGCCGGATGGCCACCCAATTAGCATCCTCCTGAACTCTCTGTGGCTGGAGGGTGACTGCCTCTTGGATCGTGCAATCCAGGGTGTTAGAGAAATGGAGGGATGGGCTTCAATGGGTGAGTTAGGGTACCAGAGGGATGGGCTTCAGTGGGAGAGTTAGGGGACCAAAGGGGTGGGCTTCAATGGGAGAGTTAGGGTACAAGAGGGATGGGCTTCAGTGGGAGAGTTGGAGTACTAGAGGGATGGACTTCAATGGGTGAGTTGGAGTACTAGAGGGATGGACTTCAATGGGTGAGTTTGGGTACTAGAGGGATGTGTTTCAATGGGAGAGTTAGGGTGCCAGAGGGATGGGCTTCAATAGGAGAGTTAGAGCACTCGAGGGATGAATGAATGGCCTTTTCTCACTCTTGAATTTCAGGAGAATGTTCTAATGTGCAGCAGTGACAATCAGCTCAGGGTTGCATAAAGATCTGTAATTTACCTCTCACCATCCCTACACATGATGAGCTTTGGGTCTACAGAACATTATGCAGCATTATATATTCTACAGGGTAACACCCTTCTAACAAATATGTGGGACGCAATGACCAGATACACAAGAGTAATGTGATGTCTAACTACTGATTAAGCATGCGATCAGTGTAAAGGATTGAGCAGAAGATAGTACCTGGTTAACAGACACATCAGCATTAGCCACAGGTGAGGGAGAGCGACAAGCTGTCGGAGAGGAAAGCTCACTGTTGGTCCCCTCTTCCCCAGACTCCTCAGTGACAGGTGAGAGGAGCGTATGACAGCGCCCGGCTGTCATCTGATACAAGCCAAGCCAGAGGAACACAATTCAATAAGAGAGAGAGATCAGGATGGGGGTTACATTTAATCACACTGTAAAGCACAAATCATTGAAAATATTACAACCTTTCTCTAGCAATGTGAAATAGATCTGAATAAAAACTCACAAGACAACAACAACAAAAAAGATTAGTGTTAACCCAACCCCCATAATATCTCAGAGAAATCTCCATCAAAGTGCGTTACTGGGGAAAGTTCCAGGAGGGAAAGGGTTAACTTGCACACAGCAGGCAATGAAATCCAGCAGGTTATTAAAGCAGGAGGGTGGGTGATTTACGTTAGTGCAATCGGTAAGCAATAATTGGAGGAAGAAAGTTAGCAATCTTACCATCACCACGGAAGGATGGGCTGAGTGTGTGGGCAAGGTCTCTCCATCCAGCTCCTCCATCCCTTCAGAAAGCCCTTCCACCTCAGTGACTGTCAGTAGCATTGTGGCATGTTTCGCTTTCATAGTCAACATCTTACACTTGGTATTCAGCGCAGCGATCTGTTCCTGGTACCCTTTGATCTTCTGGGCGAAATCCTGCTGAGACATTGTTGATGGGACAAAAGAACAGCTTAGAACCTCATCCACGCCTCAGACATTCAATCTACCCTGCTCCTCTTCTCTCTCTCTCTCTCGTTCTCTCTCTCTCTCTGGTCAGCCAATGAATGAGCAGCCGGGTCTGTGACTGAATCCATACATCATCAGTGAGTCTCGTAGGCAGGATGTTCAGTTCTGTGTGAGAGAGAGAGAGTGTGGACAGCAGCTCAACCCCACACAACCTCTAAAGGCAACCTGCACTGCACAACAGGAAATGAACTGCATAATCTTCTCTTCCTCCCCCCCGCCTTCAGAAAACACGACCCTAACATAAGCAGCTTTACACACCGGTTTCACCCAGATACAGAAGCTGTCTGGGAAAGAACAGGAGGGAAGAGGCAATCGATCTGTGCTGTGTTGTGCTGTTCCATTGTGTGAATGAAGAAACAGATGGCCAGCTGCAAAATAACTGGGTCACGTGATAATGGGACCGATTAGAAATGCCAGATTCAGCATGGCAGACACCCCTCTGATGCTGGTCTCCAGTCAGTCGCGGTCAAACAGCTTGATCACGGTGAACACTGAGGGCTCTTCATGCAGCGTTCTGTTTAATGTTTTGGAAGGCGACATTTTCTCTCTGTGTCCCTGTTAGCGGGGCTAGTATCGACCTGCAGCATACTAACTACCTGCAGTACCCATGCAATCTAATTCTGCCAACCCCTCACTGCGCAGATTATGATTCCTTTCTTCTGCAGAACTCTGCCATCGTTTGTAGAAATGAGCCCTATGGGATTTTTTTTTAAAGTGTGAGGTGGAACTGAACCGTTACTGTGTAGGTGCGAAGTGATGAAAAAGAAATCATGATGTTAGAAGCTGCACAAGGGAATTCAGTCCCCTTCCTGCTGGGTTAGTCAGCAATCTTGATAAGACTTGTGTTGCATTCGTAATGTTAATGTTTTCGCTTTGAAGCAACACAGCAGCATTAGTGTGAGATGCAGCCTGAATACAAAGTCAGGGTTTGACGAGACACTGGAGTGAAGCAGAGGGAGATTCCCAGAGGAAGGAGTGTCACTCCCTCAGATGAGGCTTTGACACCCATTTTACACTCTGCAAGTTCAACGTTGGTTCAAAGCCAAAACCGATGCTCACCAACACTGAACTTGTAGCGTGAATCCTCTGTTGAAGCTTGTACCACTTATACAAAAATCCAGCTCAGTATCATTAGGACTGAAATAAACTACTGCAACATGACTGCACTAATGATGCAGCTTTTTGGCCCATGATCTGCTCTCTGAAAGTGATTCCAAAGAAATTCTTACACATTGCAAAGACAATCATTTTCTGGACACTTCATTTATTGCTGTTACTTTAAATCAAGGCAAGCAGGATTTATATTGTCCAACTTCATTTGAAATGTAAACGGACAATGTCAGCATACCTCAGGTGAAATTGTTAAAAAACAAAAAAAAATAAATCAGCCTAAACAATGCGAGTGACCACTGAGCTAATCCAGACTCCCACTCCTGATCACCGTCCAGACTCCCACTCCTGATCACCATCCAGACGCCCGCTCCTCACCACAGTCCAGACTCCCGCTCCTCACCACAGTCCAGACTCCCGCTCCTCACCACTGTCCAGACTCCCGCTCCTCACCACAGTCCAGACTCCCGCTCCTCACCACTGTCCAGACTCCCGCTCCTCACCACTGTCCAGACTCCCGCTCCTCACCACTGTCCAGACTCCCGCTCCTCACCACAGTCCAGACTCCCGCTCCTCACCACAGTCCAGACTCCCGCTCCTCACCACAGTCCAGACTCCCGCTCCTCACCACTGTCCAGACTCCCGCTCCTCACCACTGTCCAGACTCCCGCTCCTCACCACAGTCCAGACTCCCGCTCCTCACCACTGTCCAGACTCCCGCTCCTCACCACTGTCCAGACTCCCGCTCCTCACCACAGTCCAGACTCCCGCTCCTCACCACTGTCCAGACTCCCGTTCCTCACCACTGTCCAGACTCCCGCTCCTCACCACAGTCCAGACTCCCGCTCCTCACCACAGTCCAGACTCCCGCTCCTCACCACAGTCCAGACTCCCGCTCCTGATCACTGTCCAGACTCCCGCTCCTCACCACAGTCCAGACTCCCGCTCCTCACCACAGTCCAGACTCCCGCTCCTCACCACAGTCCAGACTCCCGCTCCTCACCACAGTCCAGACTCCCGCTCCTCACCACAGTCCAGACTCCCGCTCCTCACCACTGTCCAGACTCCCGCTCCTCACCACAGTCCAGACTCCCGCTCCTCACCACTGTCCAGACTCCCGCTCCTCACCACTGTCCAGACTCCCGCTCCTCACCACTGTCCAGACTCCCGCTCCTCACCACAGTCCAGACTCCCGCTCCTCACCACTGTCCAGACTCCCGCTCCTCACCACAGTCCAGACTCCCGCTCCTCACCACAGTCCAGACTCCCGCTCCTCACCACTGTCCAGACTCCCGCTCCTCACCACTGTCCAGACTCCCGCTCCTCACCACTGTCCAGACTCCCGCTCCTCACCACTGTCCAGACTCCCGCTCCTCACCACTGTCCAGACTCCCGCTCCTCACCACTGTCCAGACTCCCGCTCCTCACCACAGTCCAGACTCCCGCTCCTCACCACAGTCCAGACTCCCGCTCCTCACCACAGTCCAGACTCCCGCTCCTCACCACAGTCCAGACTCCCGCTCCTCACCACAGTTCAGACTCCCGCTCCTGATCACAGTCCAGACTCCCGCTCCTCACCACAGTCCAGACTCCCGCTCCTCACCACAGTCCAGACTCCCGCTCCTCACCACAGTCCAGACTCCCGCTCCTGATCACTGTCCAGACTCCCGCTCCTCACCACAGTCCAGACTCCCGCTCCTCACCACAGTCCAGACTCCCGCTCCTCACCACAGTCCAGACTCCCGCTCCTCACCACTGTCCAGACTCCCACTCCTCACCACAGTCCAGACTCCCACTCCTGATCACTGTCCAGACTCCCGCTCCTCACCACAGTCCAGACTCCCGCTCCTCACCACTGTCCAGACTCCCGCTCCTCACCACTGTCCAGACTCCCGCTCCTCACCACAGTCCAGACTCCCGCTCCTCACCACAGTCCAGACTCCCGCTCCTCACCACAGTCCAGACTCCCGCTCCTCACCACTGTCCAGACTCCCGCTCCTCACCACTGTCCAGACTCCCGCTCCTGATCACTGTCCAGACTCCCGCTCCTCACCACAGTCCAGACTCCCGCTCCTCACCACAGTCCAGACTCCCGCTCCTCACCACTGTCCAGACTCCCGCTCCTCACCACTGTCCAGACTCCCGCTCCTCACCACTGTCCAGACTCCCGCTCCTGATCACTGTCCAGACTCCCGCTCCTCACCACAGTCCAGACTCCCGCTCCTCACCACTGTCCAGACTCCCGCTCCTCACCACTGTCCAGACTCCCGCTCCTCACCACTGTCCAGACTCCCGCTCCTCACCACAGTCCAGACTCCCGCTCCTCACCACAGTCCAGACTCCCGCTCCTGATCACTCTCCAGTCACTCCTGTTGGAAAGCGTCTGTGTGTATGGCCTTCAGTAAAAGATAGGATCGGGATACCCCATCTCATTGGGAGTACCTCAGCCTTGAAACTCACACCAAGTCCCTCTGAGGCCCCCCCCCCCCGCCCACAATGTAGAGTCCCTGCCCCACCTCTGTGTCAGTCACCACCACTGGTAAAACCCCAGTGCTAGTTGGGACATGGATGTGCCTGGGTCCAGGCGGAGTTTGCAACCAATCCGCCAGAACCCCCACAGAAGTTACGGCATGAGTCTGCCGTAACGACTGAACCATCTCAGGGTCGGCGTTTATCAATGTCATGACAGCCCAGCCCGATCCTGTCCCCACAAACTTACTGGGTGCCAGCCATGGCTCAGTGGTAACACTCTCGCCTCTGAGTCAGAAAGTAGTGGGTTCAAGTACCACTCCAGAGACTTGCACACAAAATCCAGGTTAACACTCCCAGTGCAGTACTGAGGGAGTGCTGCATTGTCAGAGGGACAGTACTGAGGGAGTGCTGCACTGTCAGAGGGTCTGTACAGAGTCAGTGCTGCACTAACACAGGGTCAGTGCTGCACAGTCGGAGGGTCAGTAGTGAGGGAGTGCTGCACAGTCGGAGGGTCAGTACTGAGGGAGTGCTGCACTGTCAGAGGGTCAGTACTGAAGGAATGCTGCACTGTCAGAGGGTCAGTACAGAGTCAGTGCTGTACTGTTGGAGAGTCAGTACTGAAAGAGTGCTGCACTGTCAGAGGGTCAGTGCTGAGGGAGTGCTGCACTGTCAGAGGTGCCATCTCTCATCTGCCCTCTCAGGTGGATGTAAAAAATCCCATGGCACTATTTTGAAGACGAGCAGGGGAGTTCTCCTGGTGTCCTGGCCAATTTTTATCCCTCAAGCAACAACACTAAAAACCAGTTTATCTGGAAATTATCTCATTGGTGTTTGTGGGATCTTGCTGTGCGCAAATTGGCTGTTGCATTTCCTACATTACAACAGTGACAACACTTCAAAAGTACTTCATTGGGAATTAAATGCTTTGGGATGTCCTGAGATCATGAAAGGCACTATAGAAATGCAAGTTCTTTCTTTATTTCATACGGTTGGGACCCGCAAGTCTTGTAATAGCCGTTGAACTGTCCCCTTCTGATTTGCACCGGCTTAAATGAGGGATTTATCCCTGCGTTTACCTCATGTCGGGAGATCTGGGCCTGCAGCTGCTGGATGTTGCTGGTAGACACAGGTCTCTCCTGGATCTCGCGATGCGCTCTCTCAATCAGCTGCTGGAGATGCCGCATCTCCTGCTCATACTGTTCATACTGAATCACCGCTTCCTGCAAGGTCAAGTTACATCCAAAATAAATGCTTATTGTTTCACAAACGTATTCTATCCACCAAAATCAAGGGCCTTCGTTAAACCCATCTCAATTTGTACTGGAAACGAGAATTGAATCTTCCAAGATAAATGACTAAATTCCTGCTTCACTCGCGATTGGAACTGTGCGAGAACCCAATGCGAGAGTGCCATTTCATTAATCGGTCACTCATGGCTCACTTTTGCCTCATCGCAGTGTGGATCAGTTTATACAGAAACATGAGAGAGATCATTTTCTGACTTTGCCCTCCCAGTGAGGAATCCCATCCATCGGGAGCGCAAAGTTGACAATTTTTTAATAGTTATTCTCGGGACATGGGCATCGCTGGCAAGGCCAGCATTTATTGCCCATCCCTAATTGCCCTTGAGAAGGTGGTGGTGAGCCGCCTTCTTCTTGAACAGCTGCAGTCCGTGTGGTGAAGGTTGTCCCACAGTGCTGTTAAGTAGGGAGTTCCAGGATTTTGACCCAGCGACGATGAAGGAACGGTGATATATGTCCAAGTTGGGATGGTGTGTAATCTGGAGGTGAGCTTGGTGGTGATGGTGTTCTCATGCACCTGCTGCCCTTGTCCTTCTAGGTGGTGGAGGTCACGAATTTGGGAGATGCTGTCGAAGAAGCCTTGGCGAGTTACTGCAGTGCATCCTGTAAATAGTACACACTGAAGCCACGGTGCACTGGTAGTGGAGGGAATGGACACTCAGTCCAGCGGTAGGGGCACCGATCAAGCGAAGGGCTCCGTACCCATATTACCCCCAAGGGTTTACTATAAAAACACTGTGACATTGCAGATTGTGATCAGGCCGGACTCGAGGCGCCTAGCAGCCTACCTGTAGGATGTTACACTGCTGGATCGCAGTATGCTGCAGACGACTGGCCTCCTCCTGCAGCCGCAGTGCTGTCTGGCAGATGGGCAGGTTGGTGACAATTTCTTCCGGAATTCGCAGGGCGGCCTGATGTCTCTGCACGGCCTGGACCTTCTGCTTGAACCCTTCCATGTCGGCCAGCAACCTCTAGCGAGACAGAAACCACACCACACCACACATCAATTGAGAAAGTCACACTGCCATCTGAATGAAGTGACAGATGTGGATCTTGAGGCATTTGAATATTGAACCCACAAAATTGTTGAGGCGAGGCTGGAGAGTGGAAACCCCGATATCCGCCCAGGGTTAGGAGGTGGGATGGGGCAGAGATTTAGGGTGAAGCCCAGTTCCAGTTGGCATCTCACCCCCTTCACACTGGCCCTTTAAATTCCCAACGGATGGGCCTTCCACCCGGCCGCCTCCTCTCAACGTCGAGAGGGCGTGTCTGGGGGGGGAGGGTGGGGGGGGGAGTTCCTAGGAAACATCCAAAAATACCACCCCTTATAACCCCAATTGCCCTCAGAGCTGAGAACTGGCTGAGCCCCGTGGATTGCCTTAAGAATCTAGGGAAAGGTAACCAACGGCAGAGGGGATTGATCACCTTCCCAAACTAACCAGCCAGCTCCGCGATTCCACTCCGACATTCTGGTTGGCAGGTCACAGCAGGCACCCCATGTCACGTAAATGTCCCCGTCCCCGGGATCTGGGATGGATTCTCCGGCTCAGGGCTTCCACTCTGTCACACAGACTGGTGGAGCAGACCACCAGGAATACTGGGGCCTGGGTTTTCTTAAAATTGGGGCTAGATGGTACGGTCACCTAAATCTGCTGTTACATCGCAGCCCAGAGCGAACTAAGTGAGTCACTTTTCCATATTTAGCTTTGTTAATGTGCAGCTTGGCCTTCCTGAGCTGTCGAGGCCCCATCATTCCACATGTGCGCAGAATGGCCTAGTTGGTTGGGTGGTGGGCATGCACAGAAAAGTGCCTCACTTCAGTTGATAGCGCTCTCGCCTCTGAGTCAGAAGGTCATGGGTTCGAGTCCCACTTCAGAGACTTTCACATTCTTTCTTTGAATGGTACCAGGGATGAGGGACTTCAGTTATGTGAAGAGACTGGAGAAGCTGGGATTTTTGTCCTTAGAGCAGAGAACGTTAAGGGGAGATTTAATAGAGGTGTTCAAAATTATGAGTGGTTTTGATAGAGTAGATAGGGAGAAACTGTTTCCACTGGCGGGAGGGTTGGTAACCAGAGGGCACAGATTTAAGATATTGGCAAAACAACCAGGGGGAGATGAGCAGAATTTTTTTAGGCAGTGAGTTTTTGTGTTCTGGAATGCACTACCTGAAAAGGTGGTGGAAGCAGATTCTATAGTAACTTTCAAAAGGAAATTGGATAAATACTTAAAAAAGAAAAATTTACATGGCTATGGGGAAAAAGCAGGGCTGTGGGACAAATTGGATAGCTCTTTCAAAGAGCCGGCATAAGCATGATGGGTCGAATGGCCTCCTTCTGTGTTGTTTGATTCTAATGATTCTATACATTATCTGGTACCTGTCTTTGAAAGAGTTGCTCCTTAAGGCATAGGCGAGCGAGCTCAGGGGAGGTCAAAGTAACTTGGGCTTGCTTCACCATCGCCTGCAGGCTCTTCACCTCAATCTCAAACTTCTCCATATCCTGTGAGACACACAGAGCTGGTCAATAAATGTCAGCATCATAGTGAGTTACCAGCATCACCTGGCCATTCCTTCTCTGTCTGCAGTGATATGTTCACACGGCGGTCCTTCCCGACACTGCTTCATACAGTGAAAAACTAGAGCAAAACAATCGTCTGCGTTTCAAATATTAGGACCCAAGACGGGAAAATTGGACAGATTCTGGGTCCATTGGGATTGCGTCTTATTTTCACCCTCATGAGAAGTTCTGGTGGGGAGGAGTGGGACAATCTTACATCCCCCCCAACATCCCACATCAAGGGGGCGTATCTGGAGGCGTTTCCGTCGACTTCCACCTCCGTAACATCGTCCGTCTCTGCCCCTGACTCAGCCCTTCTGCTGCTGAAACCCTAATCCAAGCCTTTGTTACCTCTAGACTCGACTATTCCAATGCTCTCCTGGCCGGCCTCCTACCTTGCACCCTCCATAAACTTGAGCTCATCCAAAACTCTGCTGCCTGTATCCGAACTCGCACCAAATACAAGTTGTTGTTGATGTTTCCCAGGTTGTCCGCCCTCAGTAATCTCAACAGAATTCACTGATGGCGAGAGGCCCCAGGAAAGGCTGCAAAAGTGCCGCGGCCACAGATACAGGAGGATCTATCATCTTTGTTTCACCTGCAATTGGCTCCTTGAGGAGCTGAATGTATTCTAACTCAGATCTTCAGCCCTGGAAAAGCCTCGGCTGTGAGCCGTTCTGCCTTACACATGCCGCTTGGCGCGGGGGGGAGAGGGGCGCTGAAGGACCCCTGCGGGCGACGGTGGCCCACCCCGAATATGCTAATAACCACAACTCCACAACCTGGAGATGGGGACTTATGGTTTCAGGGAGCAGCAGATTGAACAGCCAGCGGACCGGGCTGCTTGGAATTTCAATCTTTCAATAACTAAACCAACAGTGACTATTATATAAACACCAGTCAGCCTAACTAGCTGGTGATAGTAATAATCTTCTTTTCAAACCATAGACCAATTTCAGTATTACTAAAGCATTGATGCGAAGATAACCACAAATTAACTGCCATTAATGCTGAGAGGGACATTCGACGTATTCGACTGCAGGCTGCATCTATCTGCAAGTCCACCTTCCCCAGCCTTTCTGAGCGTATACTTCACATCTCTGCTCAGGTAGTTGTGTCTCAGGTGCTCAGCACCAATTCAGGATGTTGTCACAGCGCCTTGTGGAGAGATATGCTATCGCACACAGGAAAATGGGCTCAAACCCAGGGGGCAAAGAAAGTTTTTTTTCTTTCAAAGAGAAGTGCATTGTGTGCGAGTGCATGTTGTATGGGGAAATTTGCATTAGATGCTTTTACTTCAAGCTCATTCCTGAAAGTCTGTCAGGTTATCAGGAAGCTGCGAGTTGCCATTCCCCCGTAACAGATCTACATGAGGAGAATTTTTCTTTACTCAGCGAGTTATTATGATCTAGAATTCACTGCCTGAAAGGGTGGTGGAAGCAAATTCAATAGTAGCTTTCAAAAGGAAATTGGATATAGATTGAAAAGGAAATATTTACAAGGCTATGGTGAAAGAGCAGGGGGATGAGACCAATTGGATAGCTCTTTCAAAGAGCCCGCACGGGCACGATGGGCCAAATGGCCTCCTTCTGTGCTGTATCATTCTATGGGATGGAAGAATATCAGATCAGCTGATAGACATTATTTTTTAATTGTAAACAATTTTACAACACCAAGTTATAGTCCAGCAATTTTATTTTAAATTCACAAGCTTTCGGAGGCTTCCTCCTTCGTCAGGTAAATGTTCAGGAGCTCCTTGAAGTCTACGCATTTATACATCACAGAACAATACATGGTGTTTACAGACTGCCCCTGCAACTGCCCGTTGCCAAGGCAATCACCGTGTTCAGACAGAGAGGTGTCACCTGCAGAACCCCCGAATACACATTCAACAAAAAAACAAACAGGAAAAAAAAAACAGAGAGAGGCAGAAACATCCGGAAAGGCAGAGAAAGCCAGCAAATGACCCATTATATTAAAAACAGATAACATTTGTTCACTGGTGGGGTAACGTGTAGCGTGACATGAACCCAAGATCCCGGTTGAGGCCGTCCTCATGGGTGCGGAACTTGGCTATCAATTTCTGCTCGACGATTTTGCGTTGTCGTGTGTCTCGAAGGCCGCCTTGGAGTACGCTTACCCGAAGGTCGGTGGATGAATGTCCATGACTGCTGAAGTGTTCCCCGACTGGGAGGGAACCCTCCTGTTTGGCGATTGTTGCGCGGTGTCCGTTCATCCGTTGTCGCAGCGTCTGCATGGTCTCGCCAATGTACCATGCTCTGGGGCATCCTTTCCTGCAACGTATGAGGTAGACAACGTTGGCCGAGTCACAGGAGTATGAACCATGCACCTGGTGGGTGGTGTCCTCTCGTGTGATGGTGGTATCTGTGTCGATGATCTGGCATGTCTTGCAGAGGTTACCGTGGCAGGGTTGTGTGGTGTCGTGGACGCTGTTCTCTTGAAAGCTAGGTAATTTGCTGCGAACGATGGTCTGTTTGAGGTTGGGTGGCTGTTTAAAGGCGAGTAGTGGAGGTGTGGGGATGGCCATAGCGAGGTGTTTGTCCTCATTGATGACATGTTGAAGGCTGCGGAGAACATGGCGTAGTTTCTCCGCTCCGGGGAAGTACTGGACGACAAAGAGTACTCTGTTGGTTGCATCCCGTGTTGGTCTCCTGAGGAGGTCTATGCGATTTTTTGCTGTGGCCCGTCGGAACTGTCGATCGATGAGTCGAGCGTCATATCCCGTTCTTACTAGGGCGTCTTTCAGCGTCTGTAGGTGTCCATCGCGTTCCTCCTCGTCTGAGCAGACCCTGTGTATTCGCAGGGCCTGTCCATAGGGGATGGCCTCTTTGACGTGGTTAGGGTGGAAGCTGGAAAAGTGGAGCATCGTGAGGTTGTCCGTGGGCTTGCGGTAGAGTGAGGTGCTGAGGTGCCCGTCTTTGATGGAGATTCGTGTGTCCAAGAAAGAAACTGATTCTGAGGAGTAGTCCATGGTGAGCTTGATGGTGGGATGGAACTTGTTGATGTTATCGTGTAGTCTCTTTAGTGATTCCTTGCCGTGGGTCCATAGAAAGAAAATGTCGTCGATGTATCTGGTGTATAGTGTTGGTTGGAGGTCTTGTGCAGTGAAGAAGTCCTGCTCGAACTTGTGCATGAAAATGTTGGCGTATTGGGGTGCGAATTTGGTCCCCATGGCTGTTCCGTGTGTTTGGGTAAAGAACTGGTTATCGAAGGTGAAGACATTGTGATCCAGGATGAAGCGGATGAGTTGTAGGATGGCTTCCGGAGATTGGCTGTTGTTGGTGTTGAGTATTGATGCTGTCGCAGCGATGCCGTCATCGTGGGGGATACTGGTGTATAGTGCCGAGACGTCCATCGTGGTGAGAAGTGTTCCTGGTTCAACTGGTCCGTGGGTACTGAGTTTTTGTAGGAAGTCTGTAGTGTCGCGACAGAAGCTGGGGGTTCCCTGTACGATGGGTTTCAGGATGCCCTCGATGTATCCAGAGAGGTTCTCACACAGGGTTCCGTTGCCTGATACGATGGGACGTCCGGGTGTGTTGGCTTTGTGTATCTTTGGGAGGCAGTAGAAGTCTCCCACGCGGGGATCACGTGGGATGAGAGTGCGTAGGATGCTTTGAAGGTCTGGATCGAAGGTCTTGATCAGTTTGTTGAGCTGGTGGGTGTGTTCTTTGGTCGGATCTGCGGGTAACCGTCTGTAGTGTTCCTGGTTGTCCAGTTGTCGGTATGCCTCTTTGCAATAGTCTGTTCTGTTCTGTATGACTATGGCTCCTCCTTTGTCCGCTGGTTTGATGACGATGTTGCGGTTGGTCTTGAGAGCGTTGATGGCGTTGCGTTGTGCTCGGGTGATATTCTGGACTGTCTTCTGAGTGCGGCTGATCGTACAGGGAACCCCCAGCTTCTGTCGCGACACTACAGACTTCCTACAAAAACTCAGTACCCACGGACCAGTTGAACCAGGAACACTTCTCACCACGATGGACGTCTCGGCACTATACACCAGTATCCCACACGATGACGGCATCGCTGCGACAGCATCAATACTCAACACCAACAACAGCCAATCTCCGGAAGCCATCCTACAACTCATCCGCTTCATCCTGGATCACAATGTCTTCACCTTCGATAACCAGTTCTTTACCCAAACACACGGAACAGCCATGGGGACCAAATTCGCACCCCAATACGCCAACATTTTCATGCACAAGTTCGAGCAGGACTTCTTCACTGCACAAGACCTCCAACCAACACTATACACCAGATACATCGACGACATTTTCTTTCTATGGACCCACGGCAAGGAATCACTAAAGAGACTACACGATAACATCAACAAGTTCCATCCCACCATCAAGCTCACCATGGACTACTCCTCAGAATCAGTTTCTTTCTTGGACACACGAATCTCCATCAAAGACGGGCACCTCAGCACCTCACTCTACCGCAAGCCCACGGACAACCTCACGATGCTCCACTTTTCCAGCTTCCACCCTAACCACGTCAAAGAGGCCATCCCCTATGGACAGGCCCTGCGAATACACAGGGTCTGCTCAGACGAGGAGGAACGCGATGGACACCTACAGACGCTGAAAGACGCCCTAGTAAGAACGGGATATGACGCTCGACTCATCGATCGACAGTTCCGACGGGCCACAGCAAAAAATCGCATAGACCTCCTCAGGAGACCAACACGGGATGCAACCAACAGAGTACTCTTTGTCGTCCAGTACTTCCCCGGAGCGGAGAAACTACGCCATGTTCTCCGCAGCCTTCAACATGTCATCAATGAGGACAAACACCTCGCTATGGCCATCCCCACACCTCCACTACTCGCCTTTAAACAGCCACCCAACCTCAAACAGACCATCGTTCGCAGCAAATTACCTAGCTTTCAAGAGAACAGCGTCCACGACACCACACAACCCTGCCACGGTAACCTCTGCAAGACATGCCAGATCATCGACACAGATACCACCATCACACGAGAGGACACCACCCACCAGGTGCATGGTTCATACTCCTGTGACTCGGCCAACGTTGTCTACCTCATACGTTGCAGGAAAGGATGCCCCAGAGCATGGTACATTGGCGAGACCATGCAGACGCTGCGACAACGGATGAACGGACACCGCGCAACAATCGCCAAACAGGAGGGTTCCCTCCCAGTCGGGGAACACTTCAGCAGTCATGGACATTCATCCACCGACCTTCGGGTAAGCGTACTCCAAGGCGGCCTTCGAGACACACGACAACGCAAAATCGTCGAGCAGAAATTGATAGCCAAGTTCCGCACCCATGAGGACGGCCTCAACCGGGATCTTGGGTTCATGTCACGCTACACGTTACCCCACCAGTGAACAAATGTTATCTGTTTTTAATATAATGGGTCATTTGCTGGCTTTCTCTGCCTTTCCGGATGTTTCTGCCTCTCTCTGTTTTTTTTTTCCTGTTTGTTTTTTTGTTGAATGTGTATTCGGGGGTTCTGCAGGTGACACCTCTCTGTCTGAACACGGTGATTGCCTTGGCAACGGGCAGTTGCAGGGGCAGTCTGTAAACACCATGTATTGTTCTGTGATGTATAAATGCGTAGACTTCAAGGAGCTCCTGAACATTTACCTGACGAAGGAGGAAGCCTCCGAAAGCTTGTGAATTTAAAATAAAATTGCTGGACTATAACTTGGTGTTGTAAAATTGTTTACAATTGTCAACCCCAGTCCATCACCGGCATCTCCACATCATTATTTTTTAATGTAGTCTTGTGTGAATACATTGGCCAGCCTTACAGTATTACCACTGAATGAAGGACACCCCAGCAACAAAGAGCATGCCCCATACAATCTGAGTCAATCAGCCAAGGACTGAGTGTCTGCCACCCTTACCTCAACCCCACAATAGGACAAGGCACTTAAATAAAGGATGGAATGTGAGCTGTTCATTGGGCATCCTGTTCCCAACAAGTCCTACAATTGGCAAGTCTACATGTCAATCGATAGTGCCCAGTCTTCCCTTTTCACTTGTCCCGCCCCAGTACTCTGTCTCGCTCCAGTTAATCTCTCAAACTATTGAAGGTAACAGTACAGAAGGTCATTTAGCCTTTATCATCCTTCCCAGGAAAATCAATATCCCATTCCCCACCTTTTCAATGGTTAATTAATACAATAACCATGGTGAAATGGCAATTGACTGGCTCAGTAGGTGTGTGGATAAATGATGCAATGTTATGCATTCATTACTCTGTCAGTATCAGTCAATTGTGATTCTGTTACATCCCAAAACAATAAAAGCTTAGCAACACCAGACTAGTTAGTGATTCAGTTAAGAGGTTTCAAGGCATTCTCTCTCTCAGAATCAAGATAACATCAGTCCAAAGTGTGATCAATGTATCTGTGCAGTGGATTTTTAACTGTTTAGAATTATCCTGGAACCCCAACCCAAAAATTAACGACGTGACAAGATGAGGTTATATCTTTCGATGGGCGTAACTTTAACAGTGTTAATCCTTTTAAACTAAGGGGCTTAACACCCATGTTGAAAAATACCCTACGATGATCCCGAAAGAATAAAGGTGAATCCTCCAATAAGCTTCTCAATCTGCTGCCCACTAACAGCCCGTACATTATCCACTGATTGGGATCAGAAAAGAACAGACATCAGTCCTTAAAATGGGACTACAGCTTGAAGTTGAGTGATTAAAATCCAGCATCCTGTTCCTAATGAGGTACTTGTAAACAATTTTACAACACCAAGTTATAGTCCAGCAATTTTATTTTAAATTCACAAGCTTTCGAAGTCTCCGAAAGCTTGTGAATTTAAAATAAAATTGCTGGACTATAACTTGGTGTTGTAAAATTGTTTACAATTGTCAACCCCAGTCCATCACCGGCATCTCCACCTAATGAGGTACAGCATTCCTACATTGGAAAATAACAAACCATATGAGACACAAAATGAGATTAAATACAAAACAATCGACTCCCGCTCGAAATCTTTGTAAACCAAGAATCATAATCTCACCCCCCCTCCTTGATCTCTAAGTATTATAGGGTACAGATATGGAGTCTTCACACTGCGTGTAGTGGGCAATTTTATAATATACACTGGCTAATTTATTTCCCAACAATTGGTTGCCAGAAACTGTAAATGCTAAATGAATCTCAGAATATTGATTTTATTTGTAAAACATTTGAATGTTGTGACTTTATATAATCAAAGACTCTTGATTTAGTTACACCCTCATAGTTCATCCTAACTACCTGTTATTCCACTTTTCATTTTTACCTCAGGATGAACGTAAATCGAATGTGATCATTATATGGATGGAAATAAGACTTTCATGGTCTTTGAACTTGGTGAGCTAAGTGAAATTACATAGAATTTACAGCAAAGAAACAGGCCATTCAGCCCATCAGGTCTATGCCGGTGTTTATGCTCCAGATAAGCCTCCTCCCACCTTACTTCATCTCACCCTATCAGCATATCCTTCTATTCCTTTCTCCCTCATGTATTTATCTAGCTTCCTCTTAAAGGCATCTATGCTATTTGCCTCAACTACTCCATGTGGTAGCGAGTTCCACATTCTGGGTAAAGGAGTTTCTTCTGAATTCCTTATTGGATTTATTAGTGACTATCATATTTATGACCCCTAGTTTTGGACTCCCCCACAAGTGACAACATCTTCTCTACGACTATCCTATTGAACCCTTTCATAATTGTAAAGACCTCTATTAGGTCACCCCTCTGCCTTCTTTTTTCTAGAGAATAACCTATACAAAAGCAGTAAGCACACTGATCTCAGTCCCTTGCACAAAACCGCATCAAATTCCACTTTAATATGTCGAAGTAGTTTGGTGGTTTCGATCAGAGAGTGGAGTGGAAAATCCTGCAAGATGGCTGGAGTGAAATTCGACTTGGGCGGAGACAAAGAACATTATCACATCGGCCGCCCGTTATACACCCCACACACACATCGCCACCCCACTCAGGGACATCGAATGGAGGCTCCTAGGAGAAGAAGGAGGTGTTGCACCTCGAGCTCACCCATTCCGAACCGTGCTCCTGTTTGCAAGTGGTGCATGGCCTGGGGAGAGGTCTCATCAAAGAGAAAAGGCTCGGGGAAAGAAAGAAGAGGTAATGGGAACCAGAAACATACAGAGTATTAGTGGGATGTATTGGAGAATTGACTTTGTCTCTTGCGGGAGCTCATTTTCCACCCTCTGCCATGGAATTATTAAACGCTGATATTACTTCTGTAAATACCTCACCCTAAGAAACATTAATGTATGATAATGCCACGTAAATACAGGATCACTACAAATACAAGATGAATGTGAATCATAGTAAAATGTTTCCGCATGTGGGGAGTCCAAAACTAGGGGCCATGAATATAAGATAAATCCAATTATTCGAGAGAAACTTCTTTACTCAGAGAGTGGTTAGAATGTGCAACTCGCTACCACGTGGAATAGTGGAGACAAAAAGCGTAGATGCATTTAAGGGGAAGCTAGATAAGTACATGAGGGAGAAAGGAATAGAAAGATATGTTGGTAGGGTTAGATGAAGTAAGGTGGGAGGAGGCTCGTGTGGAGCATAAACACCAGCCAAATGGTCTGTTTCTGTGCTGTAAATTCTATGTAATTCTATGTAGCCCATTACTGGAGTGGATTACAGCCTCAGGTTTTAAATTCAGGGTGAAATTTTTAACAGAAAGGATCCACAGTGCTTTTTTTTTAATGGGAATCTAATCCAACTTTCTGACATAAATGTAAGGCACCTGCCTTCCCTTGGGTTTAATCAGCAACATTGCTGTGTTGGGTGTTCAGTACCAAGCCCCATGGAAGCAGCATTCTGTTCTCGCTCAATTTCACTCTAATTTTGCTACATGTGTCAGTAAGAATGGACATCGGACGAGCTTTAAATAAATAAGGTGGCTGAGTTACCTTGGCTGCATCTTGCAGGCTTTGCAGCCGGGTTCGCATAAGTTGCTGGAGCTCTTCTGTCTGTCGGCGGAGCTCACTCACGCGCTGAGACATGGCACCCGTCTGATACACATCGCTGACGCTGTCTAACTTCTCGCTCATGGCCTGGAGGTCGCTCTGGATTTCGTCAGATTCACGCAGTGTAGCCTAAAGGGGGAAGAAAGAACTTGGGATTGATAAAGGGTCTTAGGACATCCCAGCATCATTTTGTAGGTAAATGTGGCAGACAACTTTGCATAGCAAGGACCCGCAAACAGTAAACAAGATGAGTGAAGAGTTAAACATTGGATGAGAAAAGTAAAACTTGCAATTAAAAAGCACCTTTCATGACCTCAGGAGCTCCCAAAGCGCTTTACAGCCAATTAAGTCCTTTTGAAGAGTAATCACTGTTGTAATATAGGAAATGCGACAGCCAATTTGCACACAGCAAGGTTCCACAATGATAGAAATGACCAGATCATCTGTTTTAGATGTTGGATGAGGGATAAATGTTGGCTAGGACATGGGGATAATTTCCCTGCTCTTCTTCGAATAGTGGATCTTTTACATCCACCTGACAAGGCAGACGGGGCCTTGGTTTAACGTCTCATCCGAATGATGACACCTCCGACAGTGCAGCGCTCCCTCAGTAGTGCACTGGAGGGTCCGGCTAGATTACGGTGACCAACAGCCAACATTACCCTGATTGGCCGCACCTCACCAACCATATCTGCAGGCATTGGCACATCTACCTGGCGAAAACTGTCCGCAGTGGGTCAGCAGAGAGGCAGATGCAAGGCTGTGCCGTCTGCTGCAAGGACACCCCATGCGGCACAGAGCTGGCATGCGCAGGGGGTGGTGATAGTCAGCTGCGCCCTGAAATCTGGGTCCACCTCCTTGGGGTCATGTGCAATGCCAACCTGTGGGGGTGGTGCCAAGGAGTGGCACGGAGGGGGACAAACCCTCGTCGCAAGCAACCCATGCCGCAACACCTCCATCTGAGGGGACTGGAGCTGGGCAACTTCCTCACCAGCCTGCAGGCTCATGATGGCACTTTCCATTTCTTTTCCCTTCATGTTTGTCTCTTAAGTCTTCCTCTGCTTCAGCCAAAGGCTGCTTCTGGGTTGAGGTTTCTTCTAAGCCTTTCAAAGAAATGTTTCCTCTCCCCACCCCCTCCCCCATCCCCCATTCTAACATTCCCCATTAATTGTCCCCATCATTTTAAATTTTACTTGCATGCAATCTTCCAATCTGCACCAAACCTATTTGCTGACTTTTGAAAATTAGGGGACTTGAATTTGCATCATGCAGGTATAAATTGCACCCTAATTGGGTCTCTGGTTTACACCTTCAAAATTTCCAGACAGTCTAGTCTCTTCAGAAACCTGAAGTCCCCCATCCGTGACACCAATAATGAGGGACTTCAGTTATGTGGAGAGACTGGAGAAGCTGGGATTTTTCTCTTTAGAGCAGAGAAGGTAAAGGGGAGATGTAATAGAGGTGTTCAAAATTCTGAGAGGTTTTGATAAAGTAGATTGGGAGAAACTGTTTCCATTGGCAGGAGGGTTGGTAACCAGAGGACAAAGATTTAAGATAATTGGCAAAACAACCAGAGGGGAGATGAGGAGACATTCTTTTACGCAGCGAGTTGTTATGATCTGGAATGTACTGCCTGAAAGAGTGGTGGAAGCAGATTCAATAGTAACTTTTAAAATGGAATTGGATATATTCTTGAAAAGGAAAAATTTACAAGGCTACGGGGAATGGGGCTAATTGGATAGCTCTTCCAAAGAGCCGACACAGGGTCATGGGCCGAATAGCCTCCTTCTGCACTGTATAATTCTATGATTCTATAAGCATTTCTAAAATGAACTATAGAATACTCATACACAGTTGTACTAAATCCTGTATGATTCTATGATTCTATGACAGCCCACTCAAAAACCCAGAGAGGCGGCAGGGCGAGGTGAAATCAGTTTTCTGTTGGGTTGGATCAGTCGCCCACTATCGTGTACCACAACGGTTTATTACTTCTCTGAAGGATTCCTGGCGGAACATTGGAAGTTGTTGACAATTTAGCAGGTTAGCACTAACTTGTGTTAATAATGATAAATGGCACGTTAAGGAGTTTGTGTCCTACCTGGTAGATCATCAGCTGGTCGTTGAGCTGAGCCGCAGAGTTCCAGCTGATGGCACTGTATCCGAGGTTCTTCGCTTTCTCCACCCACTTCAGCACAAAGTCAAGCATTTCATGGAATTCCTCCAACTGTGAAGCAGCCTGCAGAGGTCAACGAGAGAGGAGATTACATTAGAGCAACATACAACACACAAACCAACATACAACACACCCACACGCCCACAACACACACACAGCCCACAACACACACACACACAAACCAGCACACAACACAAGCACCAACCAACACACACCAACTCACACAAACCAACACACCCACACACCCACAACACACCCACGCGCCCACAACACATCCATAGCCCACAACACACACACAGCCCTCAACACACACACAGCCCACACACATAGCCCACAACACACACACAGCCCACAACACACACACAGCCCACAACCACAACACATAGACCACAACACACACACAGTCTACAATACAAACAAGACACACACCCACCAAACACAATACGCACGCACACAACACACATACCAGACAACATGCACACAACACACACACGCCACAGACAACATGCACACAACAGACAACACAGACACAACACAAGCCCACAATACACATCACACACAAACACAACGCACTCAACACACGGAGCTGATGGATAAGCAGGACTCAGTACAGAGCAGGATTCAGGCGGCTAAGTTTTGGATGAGTTGGAGTTTTTGGAGGATGGGAGGTAGCAAGGAGAAACTGGAGAGATCGAGCTGCTCATGACTGGGCTGGGGTCCTGGAAGGATTTGAGGATGAGTACAAGGATTGGGCAGGGAACCAGTGTAGATTAGCAAGGATTTGGCAGGATATGGACAGATGAGTTGTGGCTCATGGAAGGTGAAGGTTGGAGGATGGCAAAGTGGAATGAGGTCTAGAGTCACTAAAAGCATGGATAAGGTTAGGGGGGCTAGACAACTAGACAAACTGTCAAACGTCAACACAATTAAGAGACTATTTTAGAAAAGTTTTCCAGTGTCCCTGTTTTGATGGTAACTTTCTACCCATCTTCTCCCCTGCTCTGCTGAAGGTGTTAACTTCTCACTGGAGTCTGGTCACAGGTGTTCAGCACCACACCATTTCTGAGCCTAAACAGTGAGTGTTGGCTCATCCAATTAACGAGAGTCCTAACTTCCACCTCAGCAACATCATCAGCCTCCGCCCCTGCCTCAGCCCCACAGCCCCCCTAATCTTATCCATGCTTTTATGACTCTAGACCTCCAGGACCCCAGCCCAGCCCACATCACCTCTGCAACCTCCTCTGGCTGGATGTCCATTCCCGCACCTTCAATCCTCCTGTGTACTTTGCAAGCAAAGTCTTCAGCCACCCTGCTCTACTCTCTGGAACCACTCCCTAAGCCTTCCTATTACTCTCTCCACCATTAAAAGCCTATTTTTCACCTAACTTTTGGGTCACCTCTCCTGACTCTCCCACTACACCTCAGAATCCACTCCCTTTTTTCCCCTTTACTGTGGGATTTAAAGGTGATTTATGAATGGAATTTGGTGATGGTGTTGGCCAGGCACTGGGAGAACTCCCTCCTCTTCTTCAAATAGCATCATGGGATCTTTATGTCCACCTGAGAAGGCAGACGAGGCCTCTCTTTAAGGTCTCATCCGAAGGACGGCACCTCTGACAGTGCAGCACTCCCTCAGTACTGCACTGGGAGTGTCAGCCTAGATTATGGGCTCAAATCCTGAAGTGGGTCTTGAACTCACAACCTTCTGACTCAGGGGTGATACCAACTTTACAGTGTGCCTTTAACTGATGTTTACAGCGTGCCTTTAACTGTCTTTACAATGCACCTTAACTGATCTTTAAAGTGTACCTTTAACTGATCTTTACAGTGTACCTTTAACTGTCTTTGCAGTGTGACTTTAAATAATCTTTACAGCGTACCTTTAACTGATCTTTACAGTGTACCTTTAACTGATCTTTACGATGTACCTTTTACTGATCTTTATGGCATACTTTTAACTGATCTTTAAGTTGTACCTTTAACTGATCTTCACAGTGTACCTTTAACTGTCACAGTCCTGCATATGATGAGAATCTACCACTGAGAACAGGAGGGCCCCACACAGTGAATGTACTGGTCACAGAGATACTTTGCTTCATCAAAGGAACACAGGAACAGCAGTAGGTCATTCAGCCCCTCATACCTGTACCACCATTCAATTAGATCATGGCTGATCTGTATCTTAACTCCATTTACCCACCTTGGTTCCATATCCCTTAATACCCTTAAGTAACAAAAAATCTATCAATCTCAGTTTTGAAATTTTTAATTGACCCCCAGCCTCAACAGCTTTTCGAGGGAGACAGTTCCAGATTTCCATTACTCTGTGTGTGAAGAAGTGCTTCCAGACATCACCCCTGAATGGCCTAGCTCTAATTTTAAGGTTATGCCCCCTTGTTCTGGACTCTCCCACCAGAGGAAATGGTTTCTCTCTATCTATCTCATCAACTCCCTTGATCATCTTAAACATCTCAATTAGATCACCCCTTAATCTTCTAAATTCAAGGGAATGCAAGCCTAGTCTATGCACCCCTGTCCTCATAATCTAACCCTTTTAGCCCCATTGCAGGGGTAGGTGGAATCAGGGGAAGGACAAGCAGAAATGGACGGGAATAATGTTCTGAAACTACAGAATACACCGTGATGACGATAAGAGTATTAATGTTGAACTGCGTGCACAGCTAACACTGCTTACCTTGTTGAGTTTGGAGGCTCTGTACTCGGTCTGCCTGCAGACCTGTTGATAGAGGCTGGACACCTTCGTCATGGTGTCTGTCAGACACTTGCTCTGCTGAGGGTTCTGCTCTGTGAAATCCTGTACTGTGGCGTCTAGTTCCACGAGGTTCACGTTACAGCTGTCGAGCTTGTCCCAAAGTCTCTGCAAACACAAGGTCGTCAAATTCCCTTACAACAAACCCACGGTAAACTTATTGTTCAGTTCCACTGCTCCTCCATGTAATGCAAGTCCCCCAGATCCCCATTACTGAGCTGAGGGTGTGCACAGCAAACTTATTCCCAGGCCTCTGCTAATACCAGTGTTGGCTTTGGTGTCAGGCATGTGGGCTTCAAAACCCCTTTATCAAAAGGCATTTGAAGGAAAGGGCTAACTGAACCCCTTTTAAACAAAGACATTTGAAAACCTGCAAACACAGTAATGTGGTAAACTGTGTTCTCGCAAATCCTGTTTTTCCCCCACTGATGCTGACGGCATTGGAGAAGGATGAGTTTCAGGATCGAAGACATTGTACTATGGATAGATATCCAGATTATTAAATAAATAAGTTAGATGGATAACATTGAGCTTAAAGCATTGTCAGGCTTTCAAAACACATAGGCCTTTGGAAGCACAAGCTTTTCAACACAGCAGAGGGTAATGTAAGAAAAGGCAACAAGGACATATGTCAAAGACTTTGGATCAGGAAAGCAATGATAGATGTGAGAAAAAGCATGGGCCTCTCATTCCTATCTGGTAATCTGTTCAAAAGAACTGGGATTTGTAAAACATCAAATAGTATTGCATCCAGCATATAGTCAAATGGTATAAGGAATGGATTTAAAGCCACTGAAGCAATCAAAATTGGAGACGTAAGGACCATTAAGAATGTCTGGGCGTAGAAATGTAAGGGGCTATCTCTACATGAAAGGCCATAAACAGAGACAGTAAAGGGGCCTTTTACAACCCATCGTTCGAGCACATGGTCTTTTCTACATCAAAGGGTCTCCAGTCACATGATCAAAGCCTAAACTGTCAATCATTGAGGTATGTTAATGATTGAGGCATAGTGACAGGGAGAGATTGGACAAAAAGAATGACCCTCCCCAATCCTACATCTTATTGGTAAAAAACTATATAAAAAGACTTTGCGAGAAGAACAGTCTCTTCTCTTCTTCACTATTCGGCCATCACAAGGAACGCAAACTGTAGTTGAACATCACGCAAGAAGAAGAGGACCTCGAGTTCTGAAGAGCTGATCAACCTTCAGACCCGTGAGCAAAAGCCTTGGTTTAAAGGTTGTACATATATTAATGATTTGCCTGATATGTGTATGAATTGTTAAGTCATTACGTAATAACGTTGCAAATTATTAAGTGTATAGCGGGATTTTATAAAGAAAAGTCATTTGTATGGTTTGATTTTGCTACATGAATGCTCGTATGAATGATAACATCATTAAATAATTACTTTTGGTTAACAAAACTACCATGGGTGAGGGTGACTTTCTTTGCTCGACTATTCGTCCAGTGTCCAAGAATCACACAAAATAAGGAGTTCCCTAAAGCTGTGGACTCATTTGGAGCACTCTCACCTCTGAAGCAGAAGGTCGTGGGTTCAAGCCCCATTCAAGAGACTTGAGCACATAATCTATGCTGACACTCCAGTGCAGTACTGAGAGAGTGCTGCACTGTTGGCGGTGCCGTCTTTCAGGTGAGACGTAGTTTGTCCTCTCAGGTGGACGTAAAAGATCGTATGACACTACTTCGAAGAAGAGCAACGGGCATTCTCCTCGGTGTCCTGACCAACATTTATCCCTTAATCAACATCACTTAAAAACAGATTATCTGGTCATTTATCTCATCGCTGTTTGATGGTTTTTGTTGGCTGCTACGTTTCCTACATTACAACAATGACTACACTTCAAAAGTACTTAATTGGCTGTAAAGCGATTTGGGATGTCCCGAGGTCGTGAAAGATGCTATAGAAATGCAAGTTCTTTCTTACTTCTTCTTTACCATCACTATGACGAACTAGGGTAGGTTTTCAACCAATTATACCCTCGATTAACAGGCATAAATCAGACGTAGTCACAGAACATTGCATGCAGCAAGGATCAGGAAGAGATATCTTCTGAGGAGCAGGACTATTGATTAGTCAAGAATGGGGTCAGAGTTATGAAGGAAACAAACTAGAGATTGTGACTGAGCAGGGAGTGGCACCAAGGGGGGAGGGGTACTGAGAGGAGAGCGAGGACCATGACTGAGCAGGGGGTAGCGAGCTAAGTGGTGAGTTTCAACTAGCCACTTTATTATTGTGGAAATGAAAAGGTCAAGATCCCATAGATAATTCTGAAATAAATGAGAGAAAGAACAGATACTGCTTTGGAGAACAGTTGCATTCTCTTCATTGCACATCCTAATAACAGGTTGTGGGGTTTCAGACTCAAAATAGAGTAGTGAAAGCAAAAACCCTGGGACTTTAGGGTCTTTCTGGGCCAATGAGCTGCGATGGGTCGAATGGCCTTTCCCACCGGAATTATCTTGTGATCTTCTAATAGTTTACCTCCTTCTTGGGAACTCAAAATAAAGGTCTCTCAATAGAAAGATGTTCTACAGAATGCTGAAACTTCCCAAATGTCAACTATACTTTTAGGAAGGGGGAAAATGCAAGAAAGACCATCTATAAAATAAATATTTTATAAAACTGAAAGCATTAAAGTTGGCTCAGTTGGTAGCACTCTTGCCTCTGAGTTAGAAGGTTATGGGTTCAAGTCCCACTCCAGAGACTTGAACACATAATCTAGGCTGGCTCTCCTGGTACCAAGGGAGTGCTGCGCTGTTGGAGGTGCCATCTTTTGGATGAGCCATTAAACTGTGATTCAGGTGAGCAGTATTTGAAGAACAGAATCCTGACCAAGAATCCTCCCTCAACCAACATGACCAAGCAAAATAGTTTAACTCCTCATCTGTCTGATGACTGTTTGTGGGACCTTGCTGTGTGCAAATTGGCTGCAGCATTTGTGTGTGCAATGATAGTGACTACACTTCAAAACAATTCACTCCATTTGGAACACTTTGGGATGTTTCTGAGAGATGTGATAAGGTGCTTTATAAACTAAAGTTCTTTCCTTCTTGTTCCTATCCCATTCTGGTGTAAAAATGATATTAAAGTTTCCTTGCGTTCAAGGTGAGGGAGCACAGGTTCTGTGACTTAATGAGAACATTTATCAAACCTCCTTGTGTATAAAGATGTATAATACACACACCGTACACTATTCATTGTACGGTGCTGTGAACTAAAGCCACTGAAATTTCCTTTTTGTCTCTTCAACATTGAATGCAATAAAACTGGCCATTGTTTTTCTCCCTCACCTTCTGCTCAATCTTGGCTTGTACGATATCGGTTCCTTTCTCTTTCAGCTTTCTGGAAATATCATTCAGTCCTTCAGACATCTGCTGCATCCTGCAGTTAAAGTCTAGGGTGACCGCTCGCATTTGCTGAGCTTCTCCTTCTTTCATGTTCACCTAAACAGTAAGAGCATCGAACGTAACAACTGAGAGCCACAGATCGTAGTCAACAAAGGCTAAACTAGCCTTCTGTTTTACAACTGAAAGTCATGTCCATTCTTTTCTGGGAGGAGTGGGGGTGGAGAGGAGAAGATCCATATTGTGCTGAGAAAAAATGACAGAAACCTGCTTCACAAAATGACTATTTTCCCACGTTTGCTTTGCGTCTCAGCATCATAGAATCGTCCAGCACAGGAGGAGGCCATTCTGCCCATCGTGCCTGTGCCGGCTCTTTGAAAGAGCTAACCAATTATTCCCATTCCCCTGCTCTTTCCCTATATCCCTGTAAATGATTCCCCTTCAAGTTTTTATCCAATTCGCTTTTGAAAGTTACTATTGAATCTACTTCCACCACCCTTTCAGGTAGTGCATTCCAGATCATAACAACTCGCTGCATAAAAAAAATTCTCCTCACCTCCCCTTTGGCTCTTTTGTAAATTATCTTAAATCTGTGCCCTCTGGTTACCTCCTACCAGTGGAAACAGTTTTCCCTTATTTACTCTATCAAAACCCTTCATAATTTTGAACAACTCTATTAAATCTCCCCTTAACCTTCTCTGCTCTAAGGAGAACATCCCAGATTCTCTAGTCGCTCTAGATAACTGAAACTCCTCATGCCTGATACCATTCTAGTAAATCTCCTCTGCACCCTCTCCAAGGCCTTGACATCCTTCCTAAAGTGTGGTGCCCAGATTTGGACATAATACTCCAGTTGAAGCCTAACCAGTAATTTATAAAGATTTAGCATGACTTCCTTGCTTTTGTGCTCTCTGCCTCTATTTATAAATTGTAAACAATTTTACAACACCAAGTTATAGTCCAGCAATTTTATTTTAAATTCACAAGCTTTCGGAGGCTACCTCCTTCCTCAGGTGAACGATGTGGAAATGAAATCCTCGAGATGAAATCGCATTTATAATTCACAGAACAATGCTTGGTGAGTACAGACAGTTTTTTCAACTGCCCGTTGCCAAGGCAATCAGTGTGCAGACAGACAGGTGTTACCTGCAAGGTCTCAGAATATACAAATCACCAAAAAAAACAACAAACAAAAAAAAACAGAGATAGAGAGGTAGAAACATAGAAAAGACAGCAACTGACCCGTTATATTAAAAACAGATAACATTTGTTCGCTGGTGGGGTAACGTGTAGCGTGACATGAACCCAAGATCCCGGTTGAGGCCGTCCTCATGGGTGCGGAACTTGGCTATCAATTTCTGCTCGACGATTTTGCGTTGTCGTGTGTCTCGAAGGCCGCCTTGGAGTACGCTTACCCGAAGGTCGGTGGATGAATGTCCATGACTGCTGAAGTGTTCCCCGACTGGGAGGGAACCCTCCTGTTTGGCGATTGTTGCGCGGTGTCCGTTCATCCGTTGTCGCAGCGTCTGCATGGTCTCGCCAATGTACCATGCTCTGGGGCATCCTTTCCTGCAACGTATGAGGTAGACAACGTTGGCCGAGTCACAGGAGTATGAACCATGCACCTGGTGGGTGGTGTCCTCACATGTGATGGTGGTATCTGTGTCGATGATCTGGCATGTCTTGCAGAGGTTACCGTGGCAGGGTTGTGTGGTGTCGTGGACGCTGTTCTCTTGAAAGCTCGGTAATTTGCTGCGAACGATGGTCTGTTTGAGGTTGGGTGGCTGTTTAAAGGCGAGTAGTGGAGGTGTGGGGATGGCCATAGCGAGGTGTTCGTCGTCATTGATGACATGTTGAAGGCTGTGGAGAACATGGCGTAGTTTCTCCGCTCCGGGGAAGTACTGGACGACAAAGGGTACTCTGTTGGTTGCGTCCCGTGTTAGTCTCCTGAGGAGGTCTATGCGATTTTTTGCTGTGGCCCGTCGGAACTGTCGATCGATGAGTCGAGCGTCATATCCCGTTCTTACTAGGGCGTCTTTCAGCGTCTGTAGGTGTCCATTGTGTTCCTCCTCGTCTGAGCAGACCCTGTGTATTCGCAGGGTTCATGTCACGCTACACGCTACACGTTACCCCACCAGCGAACAAATGTTATCTGTTTTTAATATAACAGGTCAGTTGCTGTCTTTTCTATGTTTCTACCTCTCTATCTCTGTTTTTTTTTGTTTGTTGTTTTTTTTGGTGATTTGTATATTCTGAGACCTTGCAGGTAACACCTGTCTGTCTGCACACTGATTGCCTTGGCAACGGGCAGTTGAAAAAACTGTCTGTAATCACCAAGCATTGTTCTGTGAATTATAAATGCGATTTCATTTCGAGGATTTCATTTCCACATCGTTCACCTGAGGAAGGAGGTAGCCTCCGAAAGCTTGTGAATTTAAAATAAAATTGCTGGACTATAACTTGGTGTTGTAAAATTGTTTACAATTGTCAACCCCAGTCCATCACCGGCATCTCCACATCTATTTATAAAGCCCAGGATCCGTATGTTTTTTTTAACAGCTTTATCAACTTGTCCTGTCCCCTTCAAAGATTTGTGTATGTGACCCTCCAGGTCTCTCTTCTCCTGCACCTCCTTTAAAATTGTACCATTCAGTCTATATTGCCTCTTCTCATTGTTCCTTCCAAAATGCATCATATACAAGCATCGAACAAGCCCCCTTTGCTCTGCTCTGACAATATCCTTTATTGCCATTACCTGTCACCCAGACCTCTCAACCCTTTGTGTACCTCAAGTTTCAGTGAAATTATGATAGATTCTCTGCTCTAATAGACAGCTTACTGTCTTGAATTGATCTCCAGCCAAAAGAGTAAGACAGTCAGAAGACTACAGATCTCTCTGCAGAGGGCAAAACTCAAGTCAAGATCATTCCAGTTTGTCCCATTTGGAAAAAGCCTTGCTTCTTCCAGGAAGAATGATCCCTAGTGGGTCAATCAAGAAGTGGATGCAAGACACTCGAGTCTAAATGATGGGGAATCGTGGGACAATCTTTCTGGTGTCCCCTAAAGATATAGGCTAGAGCACTGAACTGTTGACCAGGAGGTTCGAGATCAAAACCCTGTCTTGACTTGACACTTGCAGCTGGGTTTTAACCAGGGTGACCTTGCAAGCCCTGGCCAGGTCATTTGGGAGAGTGGAGAGAAACTAGTCCTCACGTATCACCCAACACTGATGGGCAACCCAGATGTGTGCGACCTGCACTATCTGAGGAGGGGGAGTGGAAATCCAATCGTGGAAAAATGAATTGTAAAATAACTGCTTATTTCTGTTTATTTTTAAAAATGTGTCTGTTTTAAATCATAATAAAAGGCAATGGCTGAAGTATTTTTAATGGATTAGAAGTCAGTCACCTTTTTAAAAAATTCATTCTTGGGATGTGGGCATCGCTGGCAAGGCCACATTTATTGCCCATCCCTAGTTTCCCCCTGAGAAGGTGATGGAGGGCCTTCTTCTTGAACCTCTGCAGTCCATGTGGTGAAGGTGCTCCCACAGTGCTGTTAGGTAGGGAATTCCAGGATTTTAACCCAGCGATGATGAAGGAACGGTGATATATGTCCAAGTTGGGATGGTGAGTGACTCGGGGGGGAGCTTGGAGGTGATGGTGTTCCCATGTACCCGCTGCCCTTGTCCTTCTAGGTGGTGGAGATAGTGGGTTTGAGAGGTGCTGTCGAAGAAGCCTTGGTGAGTTGCTGCAATGCATCCTGTAGATAGTACATACTGCAGCCACGATACACCATGGTAGAAGGAGTGGATGTTTAAGATGCTGGATGGGCTGCCTGAGTAAAGTACATTGCTGAGGGACTGAACGACAACTTTACCTGTTCCTCAATGGCTCCAAGGGCCAGTGTGACCTCAGCCAGTTGTTCAGAGAGCTCAGAGGGCAGAATGGTGTAAAGCTCCAGGTATTTATCACGCTGTCGATTTCCCAGTCGTTCCACCATCTGGTGACGAGCAGCTACCTCGGTGTGCAGTTCCTAAATACAAGAGATTACATTACAGCGAGAGAAAGACTTCACAATTCCTTTGATTAAAAAACGGATCAGTAAAGACAATGGAGGAAATGAACTGTTGTAGAAATTCCAAATTACCTCATTGCTTTGCCGGTGGGTAAGCACTACAACATTACTCAATCACAAGACTCGCTTTGTACAATTAAAATTTCCCTGGTGCCCCAACGAAAATCCAGTGGAATAAATTTTCATCTTTACTACATTGCCTCCATGTTAAAATTCTCATCCTTCTTTTCAAATCTCTCCATGGCCTCGCCCCTCCTTTTCTACGTAACCTCCTCCAGCCCTACAACCCTCCAAGATCTCTGCGCTCCTCCAATTCTGGTCTCTTGCACATCCCCAATTTCCATCACCCTACCATTGGCGGCCGTGCCTTCAGTTGTGTAAGCCCTAAGCTCTGGAATTCCCTTCCTAAACCTCTCTGCCTCTCTCTCGCCAAGACTCCTTCAACAGCACCTTTAAGGCGCTCCTTAAAACCTATTTCTTTGGCCAAGCTTTTAGTCACCTGTCCTAATATCTCCTTATGTGGCACGGTATCAAATTTTGTCTGATAATGCTTTGGGACATTTTACTACCTTAAAGGCGCTATATAAATGCAAGTTGTTGTTGTTTACCACCTGGGCGTTAAGTATCACCTGGACATAACACAGAACAGAATCTCCGACTGGGAGGATTGCACGCCGATAACGGAACCCTCCGGAAATTAACGGAGATAAAATCGGGCAAGTTCTCTAGGGGGGGGACTTGCGAGTCCCTCCATTGGATTTTCCATTCTGAGCTCCTTCCAGTCGATGCTTAATGCTCAAGTGGTAATGATGAAAATCTGCCCCAGTGTCTCTTCAACTGTCACTGATAGTGCCTGTTAGGTGTCAGCCATGACTCAGTGGTAGCACTCTCCTCTGAGTGAGAAGGTCATGGGATCAAATCCCACTCCAAAGACTTGAGCACAAAATCTGGGCTGACACTCCCAGTGTAGAAGTGAGCGAGCGCTGTACCGTCGGATGAGATATTAAACCGAGGCCTTGTCTGCCCTCTCAGGCGGACACAAAAGATCCCACGGCACTATTTTGAAGAAGTGCAGGGGAGTTCTCCTCAGCGTCCTGGCCAATATTTATCCCTCAACCAACAACACTACAACAGATTATCTGGTCGTTATCACATTGCTGTTTGTGGGACCTTGTTGTGCACAAATTGGCTGCCGCATTTCCTACAACAGTGACTACACTTCAAAAGTACTCCATTGGCTGTAAAGCGCTTTGGGATGTCCTGAGGTTGTGAAAGGCGCTATATAAATGCAAGTCTTTCTTTCTTTTCTATTAACCAGCGGCGGTCCCTTTCTCTAGATACCTTCAACTCCCGGAGCTCCACGTCAGGATTGGAGGTTGGGTTTAACAAATATTCTCTTGTCTCGTGGAGCCACTGTTTGACGGCATTTAATTCGCTCTCCACCTCCTCCCGCTCTTTAAGCTCCTGTTGGACCATTTTCTTGCTTTTCCTTATCTTCTGTCGAACGCTTTAATTGAAAACAGAGACTTTTCTCAATATTCACCTCAGCCACGTCTTACGTAACCCAACTAGGCAACTGGGCTCATGGAACACAATCCTCCCGTTAAGAAAAATGAATTTAGTTATTAAAATTTGATGAGTTCAAATACGATGACAAGAACGTAAATATCAGCAAGAAATATTTATTTGTGGGTACAAACTTTTAACCATTCTTTGGTAAGGTTGTCCATTGAATGAAGCATCGGAGGCTCTGTCCTGGCTCAATATTTATCCATCAACCAACACCATTAAAACAGATCAACTGGTTATTTATCTCACTTGCTATTTGTGGGATCTTGCAGGCATGTCAGATGAGGTCAGGTGTGATGGTCCACATGGTTGAAGACTGCTGTCACTCAATGTCTAGGCTCATATGTTCACGTATGAAGAATGGCCAATTGGATGAGGTACTGGGAGACTAATGAAAGGGGGTAAACAGTGAAAAATTGTTTCCACTGGTTCATGAATTGGTGACAAGAGGGTATGGACCGAGGATTATCACTGGGAGAAAGAATGGGGAAGTTAGAAGAAATGTTTTCACACAGAGGGTTACGAGATCAGGGACTGCTGCACCACAAAGGGCTATGGCGGGAGAGACTGTAACATTATTTAAAAGGGAAGTGGATAAGGATTGGAAAGGGATGAATATAAAACAATACAGGGAAAGGGGCAGGGAAATGAGTTTAGAGTAGACAGCACCAGTTTAAGAGCTAGCTCTTAATGGGCCGAATGGCCTCTTTCTCAACTGTCATTTCTATGATCGCAGTCGTGGAAATATATCCCAGCTCGAGATCACCTGGAGGAGTGGAGGAGTGGGGAGAAAATCAAGAGGGAACGGCAAAATGAGCCGTGCTGTTGCGAATATTATGGAGTTAGTTTCCGATGTATGGCACATGCAATCACGTGAATGACACATCGATTTGATATTTCTGTAATGATAGAAAGGTGTTGCACTAGCTACTACACTAGTCAATCAACATATTGTGGCTTGCTTGTCATTACATATTTCTAAGAATCCTCATCTACCTATGAATTAGTGAGGCACCTATTGGTGAACAAACACTAATAAACTAGGAGAAGTAATTGCAGGAAAGAGGGGCAAAGAGAGAGTATGAGAATAGACTGGGGTCTAACATAACAGGGAATTTAAAAGTCTTCTATAAGCATATAGACAGTAAACGGGTAGTAAGACGTTGGGTGGGGCCGATTAGGGACAAAAAGGAGATATACGCGTGGAGGAAGAGGGCATGGCTGAGGTACTAAATGAGTATTTTGCATCTGCTTTTACCAAGGAAGAAGATGCTGCCAATGTCGCAGTAAAAGAGGAGGTATTTGAGATATTGAATGGGCTAAAAACTAATAAAGAGGAGGTACTAGAAAGACTGGCTGTACTTAAAGTAGATCAGTCACCCAGTCACCCAGTCCGGATGGGATGCATCCTAGGTTGCTGAGGGAAGCAAGGGTAGAAATTGCAGAGGTGCTGGCCATAATCTTTCATTATTCCTTAGATGTGGAAATGATGCCAGAGGACTGAAGAATTGCAAATGTTACACCCTTGTTCAAAAAAGGGTGTAAGAATAAAGCCGGCACCTACAGGCCAGTCAGTTTAACCTCGGTGTTGGGTAAGCTTTTAGAAACGATAATCTGGGACAAAATTAATAGTCACTTCGACAAGAATGGATTAATAAAGGAAAGCCAGCAGAGGTCAGTTAAAGGCAAATCGTGTTTAACTAACTTGATTGAGTTTTTTGATGAGGTAACAGAGAGGGCTGAGAGAGGGCTGATGAGGGCAATCAGGTTGATGTTTTGTATATGGACTTTCAAAAGGCGTTTGATAAAGTGCCACATAATGGGCTTGTCAACAAAATTGAAGCCCATGGAATAAAGGGGGCAGTGGCAGCATGGATACAAAATTGGCTAAGTGACAGGAAACAGAGAGTAGTGGTGAACGCTTATTCTTCAGACTAGAGGAAGGTATCCAGTGGTGTTCCCCCAGGGTCAGTACTAGGACCACTGCTTTTTTTGATATATATTAATAACTTGGACTTGGGTATATAGGGCACAATTTCAAAATCTGCAGATGACACAAAACTTGAAAGTGTAGTAAACAGTGAGGAGGATAGTGATAGACTTTAAGAGGACATAGACAAGCTGGTGGAATGGGCGAACACATAGAATCATAGAAAGTTACGGCATAGAAGGAGGCCATTTGGCCCATCGTGTCCATGCCGGCTGAAAAATAATTATCCATCTTAATCCCACTTTCCAGCACTTGGTCTGTAGTCCTGTTACAGCACGTCAAGTGCACATCCAAGTACTTTTTAAATGAGTTGAGGGTTTCTGCCTCTACCACCCTTTCAGGCAGTGAGTTCCAGGCCCCCACCACCCTCTGGGTGAAAAAATTTCTCCTCAGCTCCGGTCTAATCCTTCTACCAATTGCTTTAAATCTATGCCCCCGGTCACTGACCCCTCTGCTAAGATCCTCCCTCTCCATTCTATCTAGTCCCGACATAATTTTATACACCTCAATTAAATCTCCCCTCAGCCTCCTTTGTTCCAAAGAAAACAACCCCAGCCTGTCCAATCTTTTCTCATAGCTAAAATTCTCCAGCACTGGCAACTTCCTTGTAAATTTCCTCTGTACCCTCTCTAGTGCAATCACATCTTTCCTGTAATGTGGTGACCAGAACTGTACACAGTACTCAAGCTGTGACCTAACCAATGTGTTATACAGTTCTAGCATAACTTCCCTGCTCTTGTATTCTATGCCTTGGCTAATAAAGGAAAGTATCCTGTATGCCTTTTTAACCACCTTATCTATCTGTCCTGCTACCTTCAGGGATCTGTGGACATGCACTCTAAGGTCCCTTTGTTTCTCAACACCGCTCAGTATCCTCCCATTTATTGTGTACTCCCTTGCCTTGTTTGCCCTCCCCAAATGCATTACCTTACACTTCTCTGGATTGAATTCCATTTGCCACTTTTCTGCCCACCTGACCAGTCCATTGATATCCTCCTGCAGTCTACAGCTTTCTTCCTCACTATCAACCAATTTTTGTATGATCTGCAAACTTCTTGATCAAGCCCCCCACATTTAAGTCCATGGCAGATAAAATTTAAAGCAGAGAATTGCGAAGTGATATATTTTGGCAGGAAGAACGAGGAGAGGCAATATAAACTAAATGGTACAATTCTAAAGTGGGTGCAGGAACAGAGAGACCTGGGGGTATATGTGCACAATCATTGAAGGGGCAGGACAGGTTGAGAAAGCGGTTAAAAAGCATACGGGATCCTGGACTTTATAAATAGAGGCATAGAGTACAAAAGCAAGGTAGTTATGTTGAACCTTTATAAAACACTGGTTTGGCCGCAACTGGAGTATTGTGTCCAATTCTGGGCACTGCACTTTAGGAAGTGAAGGCCTTAGAGAGGGTGCAGAAAAGATTTACTAGAATGGTTCTAGAGATGAGGGACTTCAGTTACGTGGATAGACTGGAGAAGCTGAGGTTGTTCGCCTTAGAGCAGAGAAGGTTAAGAAGAGATTTGATGGAAGTGTTCAAAATCATGAAGGGTTTAGATAAAGTAAATAAAGAGAAACTGTTCCCATTGGCAGAAGGGTCGAAAACCAGAGGACACAAAATTAAGGTGATTGACAAAAGAACCAAAAGGCGACATGAGGAAAATCTTTTTTACGCAGCGAGTAATAATGATCTGGAATGTGCTGCCTGAAAGGGTGGTGGAAGCAGATTCAATCATAGCTTTCAAAAAGGAATTGGATAAATACTTGAAGGGAAAAAATTTGCAGAGCTACGGGGAAAGAGCGGGGGAATGGGATTAACTGCACTGCTCTTACAAAGAGCCAGCACGGGCTTGATGGGCCGAATGGCTTCCTTCTGTGCTGTAACCATTCTATGATTCAATGAGAAGTGGGACCTCGTGTCTGCTGGAATATAAGGGTTGGTGTTAAACGCTCGTGGCTGGGAGCACTGTAGCAACTGGCAGTCACGGAGAGCAGAACACAGATAACGGGCACTGACAGCAGTGAATTCTTGCACTCATCACTCACTGCAAAGCAGGTTGCTAGATGTGTGTTCACGACATGTAGCAGGCGAACATCTGGACTGTTCACACGGCTGCACAGAATGGTGGCACTAACTCTACTGATATAAGCTGCACACCGAAATATAAATTGCATCATCAGTTCAGTTACTTCCCTACAGGTCACAGAGGTCAGCAAGATTGTTAATGGAATGGAAAAAGAAAATCTGGAAATTACTTTCAATTAAACTGTGACAGTAGGACAAGGAATCACAGGTTCAAACTAGTAAAAGGCAAATTTCGGACTGATATTTGGCAATTCCTCTTCACACAACACATGGAATGGACTCCCAGTAAAGTAGTGGAGGCAAAAGCCCCGGAATCAATTGGACACTCCAATGGGGGGAATGTCGGTTCTTTCTGGATGGATGAACCTAGATGGGCCGAATGGCCGTCCTCATCTGTAATTATCTTGTGAAGTCACCTGGACAATAAACTTCCCCAGAAATATGACCTGCGTGTTGTTGTTTTCCTTATTTAGGAAGCAGTTTATAGCAACAGTCAATCACTTATTATCACACCTACTCAAGGGAGGGAGAGGCTCCTTTTCTAAAGGGTAAATACTGGGCTCCCATCCGATCCACTTACTTGTCATATCTGTCCTGCATGGCTTTGATCTCATGCATTACAGGCAGGTCCTCGACGGAGGTAGAAGGCATGGCCACATCTCGGAGCATGTTCAATGCTTGTTGTCGGAGCACGGTCAGAGTGGACTGCTCCCGTTCCACTTCCTGTGCGAAGGCGTCGTGGTACTCCAGGAGCTCGAGCAGCTCGGTCTTTCTCGCCTTTTCAACCGAGCTGTCAGGGAGCCGATCCTGCAGCTGGTCCACCACGACTGTGGTTGTCTCGATCTGGGGACCAAAGACAACCCCACAGAGCCGGGTTGGGGGGGGGGGTGCAGAGTAATTAGCATGAAAACAACCCGCCTCGCTGACAGAAAACAATCGGTTGAATTCAGCACCCCCCCCCCCACTCCCCTCCACCCGCGTGCTCTGAGAGAGTGTGGGTCGGAGGAGGAACATAGGAACAGGAGTAAGCCATTTGGCCCCTTGAGCCTGTCCGCCGTTCAATTAGATCGACTAATCTGTATCTTAACTCCATCTACCCATCTTGGTTCTGTAACCCCTAAGATGGGTTACAGTGCTGGGGGAGTGGGATCATTGAGGTTACCCGCTTACCCGCACAAAAAAATAGGTCTTGACTGCAAACTCATACAAAATTCAAAGCCTAGGAACAGCAATAGAGCAGAATGCTAAAACAGGATTGCAGTTGAACCACTTTACATAGGAACCCGGGGCATGCACCCTACATGATAACGAAAGCTGTGCTGATATTGCCAGCCCTTTTTATTCACTAGCCTAGTTCCCACTCACTAGCTAAGGGTAAAATTGAAAAAGATGTAGGGGTATTAATGGAGATGGCCATGACATGTCTAACCAGTGTGGAGAAGTAGCCGAGAACGCGAAACTGTAGGAGTGGGTGAAGAAACTTGGGCTTTTCAACCTTGAAAGGGGCCAAATGAGGAGGAATTTTATGGATAGAGAATAGGTAGAGAATAGGTAAATCGGGAACAGTATTTTTAAATTAAACCGTAACAAAAGGACAAGGAGACACGAGCTCCAGCAGGTCAAAGGCAAAATTAGGACTGAAATCAGCAACAAAATCTGCACATAGAATGGTCCTCCGAGTGGAGTAGTAAAAACCCCAGGATCACTCAAGAATCAGGTGGCCACTGTATGGGAGACTGTCGTAGGGTCTGTCTAAATGGATGAGTTGGGTTGAGCTGAAAGAGCCATCCTCACCCGTACCCATCTTGTGTCCTGCGATTAACGCCATTCTTACCCAGAGTTCCAATTTTTGATGATCTCTCCCTTCCGCCCAGCACCCCCTCCCAGAATTGTGCACGAGCACAATCACAAAAAACTTCTTTTCTTGTTTGTTTTCGATCATTTCCCCCGATCCCACTTTTGGGCGCAGCATTACTCTGGGTCAGCAGTAGAAATGGACCATCAGCTCCTTCCTACTTTCTACCATTGGGACTCCGGTTTGAGTCTTCTTACTTTTATTGTAAAAATGAACACACTGAGGAAAGCCAGAACTGATAAACAGGTGTACAAAGTATAGGCGTTGGCAGCAGTTTCAGGTGGCTCTGACCTGTATCTAGGGCGCATGTGTGTACTTGCCCTTTATTTGGAAAGATGAGTCCTTTAGCCAAACCTGTGGTAAGGGATAAAAACAGAAAATGCTGGAAAACACTGATGTTAGAGACGAACAGGTTTTAAGCAAGTATAGAGCTCAGGAAAAGAGTGGGGGCGGGGGAGGGGGGGGGAGAGGAAAGAACAAAGGGGAAGGTGTTGATAGGGTGGAGGGCAGGAGTGCCTGCTCCTCTGTGCCAGATTTTTGATACTTCCCTACCCCCTTTCCCCTCCTCTGCTCTTCTGCTATAACCATTCACACCTCCTCTGGACCCTTTTTTTAATTGTCTCATTATCACCTCCTCTTGTCTCACACCATCATCACTTTTGTCATTTAATCAATCCTGCCCTCCGCCCGACCACAGACCTTCCCTTTGTTCTTTCCTTCCCCCCCTCCCCCCCGCCCCGCCTCGCCCCAACTACCATCCCTTTCCTCTGGCTCTGTACTTGTTTAAAAACAATACATCTCTAACATCTTCCAGTTCTGAAGCTGCCTGACCTGCAGAGTGTTTCCAGCATTTCTGTTTTTATTTCAGATTTATAGCAGCCGCAGTATTTTGCTGTTGTTCTATGGTAAGAGATGTCATTTGCTCTGCTTTGTACCTTGTCAGTGAGGTTTTTCCAGCCACGTGCAGCTTCTTCCAGCATCTTTTCCTGCTCCCGGGCTACGCTGCGGAGACGGGTCCAGCGCTGCCACACAGTTGTCATCGACCTGCTTATGGTGGCCTTGCTGGAGTCGTTCCCCAGGCTCTCGAGGTGTGAGGCTTGCTCCTCCAGGGCTGTGATCTTCTCGTGGAAGGAGTTCACCTCAGACAACAGGGACTAGGAAGGGAGAGAAATATTGGTGAAACGAGTGGATTAAATTAGAATTAGATGCTTTCGCCAAACACGTATAGATTGTTCTTGGCAGTCATAGAAACAGAGAAAGAGAGAATGAAAGAAAGAGATAAAGAAAAAGAGAATGAGAAAGAGAGAAAGAGGAAGTGTATATTGTGAGCTAGTTATTGCTGTGAGCCGGTTATTGCTGTGAGCCGGTTATTATTGTGAGCCGGTTATTATTGTGAGCCGGTTATTGTTGTGAGCCGGTTATTGCTGTGAGCCGGTTATTGCTGTGTGCCGGTTATTGCTGTGAGCCGGTTATTGCTGCTGTACTGACCTTATGTTGGGTCAACTTCTCTTCACTTTCATGACTAGTTGCTGCTTTGGCTGTGGAGAATTCCGACAATTTCTTTTCTGCCTGGTTCATCAGAGCAATGACCTGCTGCCTGGCCTCCTGGTAGTCGTGCCACTGGGTTACACATCTAGGGGGAATGTGCCAGAAACACACCTAGTCAGTTCTTGGTGAAAAAACCATCAGCAGTCCCTGGAGCAGTGCTGATGTAATGCACCCAGTGGAGAGCTGACACTGACACTAGGGATTGTGGTTCGAAGATACCCAGCTCTGTTAAGGTGTCGCAAAAACATGTTGCTTACGTAATAGTTCAATGGGAGAAACCGTATTTTTATTTAAAACAATAAAAAAAGACGTATCCCCAGGCCTCACATTGGGATAACTCATTCAGTACTCCCACTCCAACGGGCCCTTGAGTTATCTTGAGTGCCGGAGGATATAGGGAAACGGGATCAGAATAGACTGCTTCAGGCAAGAAGGGCCGAATGGCTTCCTTCTGTCATTTTGGTGATTCCAGACCCTTCGGCCCTGGAAGAACACATCAAACTTAACCTGCTCAATCAAATGTCACAATCGAGGCAAACTTTAAAATTCAGCCTAACCTTCGCAGCCAATTTTCAACCAATCACAAATCAAATTGTACTTAGCTAGCGCACAAACAGTAAATGACAAATTAATTTGTTTTTGGTTAAGGGAGGGTTGTTGGCCAGGACACCAGGCTCTTTAAATTATTCCATGGGATATTTAACATCCATCTGAACATGTTTCGGTTTAATATCTCACCCGAAAAACGTCACCTCCGACAGAGCAGCGATCCCTCACTGCACTGGGAGGGCCAGCCTAGATTTTGTGCTCCAGGACTCTGGAGTGGGGGCTTGAACCCATGACTCAGAAGCAAGAGTGCTACCACTGAGCCAAGCTGGGCTGATGGTAGACTAATGAATGGAAAACCAGGCGAGTAGCAAATCAGGTGTGCGCCACTCAATGCCCGAAAACCAGATATTCAAGGCTGTCGTACGAAACTTTGGAGGGCTAAATTGTAAAACGATTGCTCTAATATTGCACAACTTTGATACCGATATACCTTCCTGCAGATGCTGTCCGAAGACGTTGGGGCAGATTTTGCATGATTTCAATGGAAATGAATTACATAGAATTTACTGCACAGAAACGAGCCATTCTATGCCAGTGTTTATGCTCCACACGAGCTTCCTCCCACCTTACTTCATCCCACACTGTTAACATAACTTGCTATTCCTTTCTCTCTCACGTACTTATCTGTCTTCCCCTTAAATGCATCTATGCTATTCACCCCAACCACTTCATGTGGTAGCAAATTCCACATTCTAACCACTCTCTGGGTAAAGAAGTTGCTCCAGAATTCCCTATTGGATTTATTAGTGACTATCTTATATTTATGACCCCTAGTTTTGGACTCCCCCCACAACTGGAAACATCTTCTCTACATTTACCCAATCGAACCCCTTCATAATTTTAAAGACCTCTATCAGTTCACCCTTCAGCCTTCTGTTTTCTAGAGAAAAGAGCCCCGGCCTGTTCAGTCTTTCCTGATAGTTATAACCTCTCAGTTCTGGTATCATCCTTGTAAATCTTTTTTGCACATTCTCCAGTGCCACTTTATCCTTTTTGTAATGTGGAGACTACGACTGTGCACAGCACTCCATGTGTGGCAAATCGCCATGCCAGTTTTATGCCTGGTTGGCAAGTTGAGAATCTAACCCCATTGTAGCATTGCTACTCCAACCTGCCCTGATCAGCTCAGTGACACCACCGTCTCCGATAGGGAAACACGCAAATTATATTGCCACCTATTTGGAGATTTTACCTTTGCAGAATGTCTCGCTGACTTTGAGCTTGTTGCTCAGTGTCCGCTCTTCTTTGCCGTAATGAGTCCAAGCTCTGTTCCACTTGCTCTCTCCCTGCCATGCTGATCGATGGCAGCAGGTCAGGCACGAGGCCCTCCAACTCTCCTAGCTGGCTCGCGAGGTCTGCTTCTGTGGCGAAGAACTCGACGTGGCTTCTCAAGGTCTCCTCTGAACCCTCCACGTCCAGGCCATCAACCGCCTGCTGTAAGAGTGCGCTGGCATCCTCCAACCAGTCACCGGCAGACTGAACTGCCCGTTGGTACCGCTGGATCAGGGCCTGCACCTTGTCCAGGGACGTCTGGTGGGGGTGGAAGAGAAATTATCGTTATCACTCTGTCGAAATCTTTATCAGATCGACAAAGGCGTCTTATGCTGCACAGTTTTGAACAGAAAGTCTCCTGTCACTTGTTAGGTTTGGTTGTAACATTTCTCACAAGATTCACTAATATAATTTCCTTGCCAATGAGGGGTAATTTCCTACGGCCACTGTTAGCCTAGCTAGACCGGAGATAGAGGTGTATTACTGGAGAGAGGGGTGTAATCCTGGAGAGAAGGCTGTAATACTGGAGTGAGGACTAATGGGTGGTTGTAGAGGGTTGTTTTTCAAACTGGAGGCCTGAGTCGAGCGGTGTGCTGGGTCCGCTGTTATTTGTTATTTATATTAATGATTTGGATGAGAATTTAGGAGGCATGGTTAGTAAGTTTGCAGATGACACCAAGATTGGTGGCATTGTGGGACAGTGAAGAAGGTTATCTAGGATTGCAACGGGATCTTGATAAATTGGGCCATTGGCCGGTGAATGGCAGATGGAGTTTAATTTAGATAAATGTGAGGTGATGCATTTTGGGAGATCGAATCGGGCCAGGACCTACTCCGTTAATGGCAGGGCGTTGGGGAGAGTTATAGAACAAAGAGATCTAGGAGTACAGATTCATAGCTCCTTGAAAGTGGAGTCACAGGTGGATAGGGTGGTGAAGAAGGCATTCGGCATGCTTGGTTTCATTGGTCAGAACATTGAATACAGGAGTTGGGATGTCTTGTTGAAGTTGTACAAGACATTAGTAAGGCCACACTTGGAATACTGTGTACAGTTCTGGTCACCCTATTATAGAAAGGATATTATTAAACTAGAAAGAGTGCAGAAAAGATTTACTTGGATGCTACCGGGACTTGATGGTTTGACTTATAGGGAGAGGTTGGATAGACTGGGACTTTTTTCCCTGGAGAGTAGGAGGTTAAGGGGTGATCTTATAGAAGTCTATAAAATAATGAGGGGCATAGATAAGGTAGATAGTCAAAATCTTTTCCCAAAGGTAGGGGAGTCTATAACGAGGGGACATAGATTTAAGGTGAGAGGGGAGAGATACAAAAGGGTCCAGAGGGGCAATTTTTTCACTCAAAGGGTGGTGAGTGTCTGGAACGAGCTGCCAGAGGCAGTAGTAGAGGCGGGTACAATTTTGTCTTTTAAAAAGCATTTGGACAGTTACATGGGTAAGATGGGTATAGAGGGATATGGGCCAAGTGCAGGCAATTGGGACTAGCTTAGTGGTATAAACTGGGCGACATGGATATGTTGGGCCGAAGGGCCTGTTTCCATGTTGTAACTTCTATGATTCTATGAATGCTGGACAGAGAGCTGTATTACTGGGGAGCTGTAATACTAGAGAGAAAGCTGTAATACTGGGGAGCTGTAATACTTGAGACAGAGCTGTAATACTGGAGAGAGGGCCGTAATTCTGGAGAAAGGACTGTAATACTGGAGAGAGAGCTGAAATTCTAGAGAGAGAGCTGAAATTCTGGAGAAAGGACTGTAATACCGGATGTGGAGATGCCGGTGATGGACTGGGGTTGACAATTGTAAACAATTTTACAACACCAAGTTATAGTCCAGCAATTTTATTTTAAATTCACAAGCTTTCGGAGGCTACCTCCTTCCTCAGGTGAACGATCCGCATCGTTCACCTGAGGAAGGAGGTAGCCTCCGAAAGCTTGTGAATTTAAAATAAAATTGCTGGACTATAACTTGGTGTTGTAAAATTGTTTACAATTGTAATACCGGAGAGAGAGCTGAAATACTGGAGGGAGATTTGTAATATTGGAGATAGGACTGAGTTAGGCTGAGGCGTTAGCTGGAGTATTGTGTCCAATTCTGGGCACCACACGTTAGGAAGGGTGTTAAGGCCTTGGAGGGGGTGCAGAGGAGACTTACCAGAATGGTACCAGGGATGAGGGACTTCAGTTATGTGGAGAGGCTAGAAAAGCTGGGGTTGTTCTCCTTACAGCAGAGAAGATTAAGGGGAGATTTAATAGAGGTGTTCAAAATTATGAGGGGTTTTAACAGAATAGATAGGGAGCAACTGTTTCCGCTGGCAGAGCGTCTAACCAGAGGACACAGATTTAAGGTAATTGGCAAAAGAGCCAGAGGTGATATGAAGGGAATTTTTTTTAGGCAGAGAGTTGTTATGATCTGGAATGCACTGCCTAAAAGGGTGGTGGAAGCAGATTCAATAGTAACTTTCAAAAGGGAATTGGATATATACTTGAAAAGGAAACATTTGCAGGGCTTTGGGGAAACAGCGAGGGAGTGGTATTAACTGAATAACTCTTTCAAAGAGCCGGTATAGGCACGATGGGCCGAATGGCCTCCTTCTGTGCTGTAGAATTCTATGATTCTACAAGTATTGCTTAAATTAACTATAGAATGCAATTGCAAATTAGATAGATTTCTTTCAGAAGATAACACATTAACTAACACATAGTTGCACTAAATCCAAAATCTTCCTTTTGATTTACTGAAACATCAAATGGTAAATGATCCCATTGCTCACTCCTGGTGTGGAGGCACGCACACCGGCAGCCTGATTGGAATTAATGGGCGGAGAATCTTAGGCGGCGCACACACAACATCCCAATGTACACTCCCGGTGGGTGAGCCTCTACACAGGGAGCACGCAATCAACACATGTACCCTCATTCGTGATCGAGATTAATGGCACCAACGACACAGTAAAGAAATGACATACTTCCTGATAGTGACTCGCCGATCATTTATTCAATATACTGGTACAGTTCCATCTGCAGAACACAAGGGACTGGACAATGTAGACCATGACAAGCTATTCCACCTTGTCCAGAACAGTAGAACCAGTAGACCCCGCCTAAGCCTGAAGGGGGGTAAATTCAAAACTAAACCGCGGAAACATTAGCCCAGATTTTGCTGGAGTGGGGCATTTCGCAGCATGCCCCATTATTTCAGCTTGAAAAATTTTTGCCCTGTAAGTTGCTGGAAGTGTGAGCTGATAGCGGCACAGTGAGGGCAACAGGGCATCTGGGACCTTGGTGAACGATGGGACCAACAGTGCATCTCCTTAACCAACAAGATTTAAGGATTGAGAAAGAACCAGAGGAACAACGGAGAAGGAAACAGGATGAATAAGGGTAGAAACAGGGTGAATAAGAGTAGAATCAGGGTGAATAAGAGTAGAATCAGGCACAGAAAGAGAAATAAAGGGAGGGAAAGAAAAATTGGATTAAGAGACAAAAAAAGAGACAGAAAGGAAAAGTAAGAAAAAAAATTCAAAATTTAAGATAAGATTTGGGCCATTATTTCAGCGATCAAGTGGTCAATCTATGGAACAGGCTCCCTAGGGAGACGGTAGAAACAGTTAGTATTGATTCATTCGAATGCAATTGCAAATTAGATAGATTTCTTTCAGAAGATAACATTTTAGGATACTGTATATGAGTAATTTGAGACATGCCACATGGTAAGTGTAGCATTGCTTGGGAGGAACAGGTGACTTTGGACCAATGGTTCCCAAAGCTCTCCACCACTGGGGGTTTTCCTCGCCTCACGTCTGAGTCTGTTGTAGACTAATTGATAGAGATGGATTGCTATGATTAATCAACAACTCCATTATCGTTATATCATGCGACTACCAGGATGGTAGAAGGCCAACTAGATGAACCTTGGTCTTTTTGCGACCAGCAATTCCTATGTTCCTAAGATATTGACTAACCTTCTTGGTGCTCAATGTCTCCTGGACTTCGGCCTCGAGCTGGGAGAGTTCACGCAGGTTGCTCTCTACCTGTGGAGGCATCAGCTCCCTGGACTCTGTGTACTTCTCTTTCTCTTTACTGCTCAATGCCGCCATGATCCGCAGACTTGACTGCACTTCCTCCTCGAGGATCTGGGACTTCCGTATCTCTTCCTGGATGCTCTGAAGCTTTATGTCCAAATTTGCTGCAGCACTGAGGTCTCCTTTTATCTGCCGCAGCCAATCGAGGGTGTGCTGGATTTCAGTCTGGAAGTCGATCCTTTGAATGAGTCTGCTCTCGCATTCCATTATCCTCGCACCGATTGTTCCTTGGGCTGACTGAAGGTCTTCTTTCCAGGCTTGTATTTGTTGACTTCTTGCCTCGTGAGCTCCGCTCTCCAGCTCGGGTGAAAGCTGTTCCACTTGCTCGATCAACCTCTTCAAAAGGGAGCTGGCGTCCTGCCCGCACCCAGCCAAAGCATGGTAGTTCTTCAGCTTTTCCTCGATGGAAAGGGTTTCCTCATTTATTTTGACGAGTTCCTCTCCCAGAGCCTTAAGCTGCGTCTCCAACTGCAGCGACGTGGCCTCATGATCTTGGTAAGCTGCGATGGTATCGTCCAACAGTCCCACTTTCAGCTCCATTTGCCGCCTCAGCCTGTTGTAAAGACTCGCCAGACTCGCCATTTCGTCAGGTTGCCATGGTTGGCCAGAGCTCCGGAAGGTCTCCTTCCGCTGGTTCAGCTCATCCACCGCCTTGCCGAGGCCCATCACCTCACCGAGGAGGGTTTTGTAATCACTCTGCACTGAAACCACCTCCTTTGAGGAGAGGCTCAGACGCGTTTTGTTCATTTGAACCAGCTGGTCCTCCAGTTCGCTTAATGCCTTGCTGGTTAATTCAATCAAGGAGACGTACTCCTTGCGGCCCGCAATCGCCTCCTGGATCTTGTCCGACTTTTCCTTAGCGAGGGCTACAATGCAGTTAAGCTGCTTGGGCAGGACATTTAACTTCTCATCTAAGAAGGAATGATCAGCTTCACTCAGTGAAGGTAGCAATTCTCGACCGGTTCTTTGCACCAGAAGATGCAGATTTTCATACTCGGGGGATTGTTCCAAAACCAACTGGTACTTGCTCAGCTGGGAGCATAACTCCGTGTCGCTGCTCATGAGGCTGATTTGCGGGAAAGTCACAATGTCCGCCTGTTTTAGCCAGTGGCACACTTTATCCAAATCCGCCTTGAAATATGTCCTGGAGACCAGGATCTTCTCCAGTTCCTGCAGCCTCTGGGCACTTTCCTGCAGCGCGGTGTCGTACAGGCTCTGCAGGTCCTGTAGCTGGGTCATTATTTCACCCGTCTCCTCCTCTGTCGCTTCACTCGCCAGCTCCCTGCCCTGAGCCCACAGGGCCGTCACGTCAGTCTGATACTCCTTCAGGCTGCTGCACACGTTCTTGCAGGTCCGTATCTGCTTGCCCACGTCGAGCGGCATGAGAGCCAAATGCTCCTGGGACGTCGCCATCCTCTCGTTCTGCTGGATCCAGTTGACGGCACGGCCGACGGCCATGAGGAACTGCGTGCGGTCCGACAGGGCTTTGCTCAGGTACTTCCTCCTCTGGCTGACCACCTCGCTCAGGGAGCTCATCTTCCCATGCAGCTCGCCGAGGGTCCGCTGCAGACGCTGCCTCTCGTCCAGGCCCAGGCGCGCCAAGACCTTCTCGGCTTCTTCCGTCGCAACTCCGTGAGCCAGCTGCTGGGACTCCAGCTCATTGCAGATGGCGATGTGATCCAGGAGCAGAGTCTGTGCCAGCTCCGCCGGCGGGCTACATTTTACAGCCTCGGCGAAGAGGTGCGTCTGACCATCCGCCCACTCCAACAGGTCCTCGAGATTGGACTGGCACTGGCTCAATTCCTCCAAGGTTGTAACTGAAATCTGGACTTTCTTTTCTATCAGGTTCTCCAAGTGGGCCCATTGCTGCTCAAAGTGACTGGTCTGCTCTTTGATCAGTTCCTTATCTTCGGGGTTCAAGCGATCCATTAGTTTCTGCTTCTGCTCCTTCAGATCGTCCAGCACGAATTTCTGAGCCTGCACGACACTTGCTAGCTTTTTCAGAGCTTCCAGATGTTCGGCTGTACTTTTAGCATCAGTTCTGTTACAAATAAAACAACACAAGAAACATCAGAGTGAGAATGTGACGTGTCTCGCCTGAAAGAGTGACGACCGTTGCTCCCAGTGTACGTCTTCGGTTTAATTACAGGGGTCATTTTCGACTCCGTTCTGGAGTGGGGTCCCTTCGCCTGCCTGGAACGTATGCTGGGAATCCCCAGTGCTACCTTAGATCTCTCACCGTGGTTTGGTAAGAGACGGTTGTGAGCAGTGGGTGCCGAGATTTCCATCGCACGCTCTCGGCGAGTGGGTCGCGCTGCCGCAGCCCGTCAACGGCAACTGTCCCCAGTAATGTAAACACGCCACAAATCTTCCCAACTGGTGGCTACTTCTTGCCGCACAGGCACATGCCAGACACAGAACTTTTGCAGGAGAGACAGACAAACAGATAGTTAGATGGATAGATAGACAGGCCTATAGATCGATTGATCGATCAACAGATACAGATTATTAGGTAGATAGAGAGACAAGATAGGTAGAGAGACTGATAAAGAAAGAACATTTATATAGCACCTTTCATATGATCAGGACATCCCAAAGTGCTTCACATCCAATGAAGTACTGTTTGAAGTGTAGTCACTCCTGTTTTGTAGGGAAATGTGGCAGCCAATTTGCACACAGCAAAACCCCACAAACAGCAAAGAGATAATGTAACAGATAGACAGAATGATAGATAAGATAGATCTGTCTGTCTAACCACACACTCACCTTGCTAAGTTGTCCCATTCTTTCGTGAACTTGTCCAAAATCACTTCCACTATACTCATTCGATCGTGGTAATCCCTCGCTCTCTGCTGGTCCTCCTCCCTCATTGAGAGGAGGGCGTTGATCTGGTGACACAACTCCAACCACTGGTTACTTAACTGGCCGATCTCGGAGTGTTCAGGTGACTCCTGGCCTTCTGTCAGGTTGCTGACTTTCTCTGTGAGCGCAGTGATGTTAGCCTGCTTGGACTGGAACTGACGACCCAATTCCTGAACATAACAAATAAATGCACAATTCTTCAACGTAATAACATTCCAACAACTTATCAGTGTGAACTCTGAACTTTGCTGGTAAATGTGACTGTGTCCTTGTCAGCAAAAACCCATTAGGGTCAAAGGAGGAGGAAGCTCTCTCCAAATTGCTGCTCGCTTCCTTCAGATGGGATCTGAACTTGTTCAGTCCCATTAGGATAGGTTGAAACGAATGAAACAAAGCAAACCTCCAACCCCAGTGGCATCTGGAGTACCACACCCCGGTACCACACTGAATGTGAATCAGGTGTCAAGGCCCCAATTGACCGATTCGAAGTGGAATGCAACCCAAGACACGTCTGATATGGTTTAGAGTTGATGCTTTTAACACAACAGAACAATTACCTGAAGATCGCATGCACAAAATCAAATAAGTAATGAGAAAACTGCCGTATGAAGCACTGGAACTCTGCCGTCCAGTGTCACCCAGTGGGAGGTTACAGGTCAATCCAATCGATTCCCTGAAGTGAGGCTGCAGCATCTCTTTTGCGAGAGAGAAAATCAGCTGGGGTAATCCATCCTGGGTGGCAGCCAGTGTGCCTGCTAGCAGCAGGCCAAAGGGACAACCGGCAATGGCCTGAGAGGAGGCCAGAGACCTGTTGCTTAACTGCAAAGCGAGTTTAGAATGTGCGGATTTAAGATTGCGATTATCCTGCTCGCCTTGAAAACTTAGAAAGAAGGTTACAATTTCGAAAAGTGTATGGATTCCGGATAATGACAGTTCTCAATTGTACAGAGCCTTGGTCAGACCCCACCTGGAGTACTGCATTCAGTTCTGGGCACCGCACCTCAGGAAGGATATAATGGCCTTGGAGGGGGTGCCGTGCAGATCCACCAGAATGATACCGGGGCTAAAAGGGTTAAATTATTAGGCCAGGCTGCATAAACTTGGGTTGGTATTCCCTTAAGTTTAGAAGGTTATGGGGTGATCTAATCGAAGTATTTAAAATGGTTAAGGGATTTGATAGGGTAGATACAGAGAAACTATTTCCTCTGGTGGAGGAATTCAGAACAAGGGGGCATAATCTTAAAATTAGAGCAAGGCCGTTCACAAGGGAAATCAGGAAGCACTTTTTCACACAAAGGGTAGTGGAAATCTGGAACTCTCTCCCCAAAAAGGCTGTGGATGCTGGGGGTCAAATAGAGCTTTCAAGACTGAGATCGATAGATTTTTGTTAGGTAAGGGTGTCAAGGGATATGGAGCAAAGGTGCGTAAATGGAGTTGAGGTACAGATCAACCATGATCTAATTGAATGGCGGAGCAGGCTTGAGGGGCTGAATGGCGTACTCCTGTTGCAATGATCGGACAACCTCAGTGTCCTATATGTCTCTGTTAATGTAGGCATTATTCCTTACCTGTACCTGGGCCAACAGTTTCTGAGCAATTTTCAGCTCCATTTCCGCAGGCCTCCTCTTCAGGCTTTGGAGCTGCTGCTCGGTGTCCAGAAAATAAGCCGAAAGCTCCGCCTTGTACCGTTTGATTTCCTCCCAACCAAGGGCCAGCTCCTGCGATCTGACAAGGTGCTGCTCAATCTGAAACAAAGTACAGCCTGGGTTCATCAAACACACAAACATTAGTTCGTGAGGACTGCACTAATGTGTAACGGCAGAGCGTAGAGAGACGGTATTAGATTGGTGGGAATCCATGATGTGAGCTGCTCAGTGGTAGCACTCTCGCCCCTGAGTTAGAAGGTCGTGGGTTTAGGTTTCACTCCAGAGACTTGAGCCCATCATCCAGGTTGACACTCCAGTGCAGTACTGCGGGAGTGCTGCACTGTCGGAGGTACCGTCTTTCGGATGAGAGGTTAAACCGAGGCCCCTCAGGTGGATGTAAAAGATCCCGTGGCACTATTCGAAGAAGAGCAGGGGAGTATTCCCCAGTGTCCTGGCCAATATTTATCTCTAAACAAACACCTTTCTTGTTATTATTACATTGCTCTTTGTGGGACCTTGCTGTGTGCAAATTGGCTGTTGCAAATCCTACATTACAACAGTGACTACACTTCAAAAGTACTTAATTTGGTGTGAAGCGCTTTAGGACGTCCTGAGGTCGTGAATAAATGCTACACAAATTCAAGTCTTTCATTTTTTCCCTCTTTTTCTATTCCATTTTCTGCTCCACAAAATTTGGGAAGTGAAATTCAGAATTTTGTTTTGAAAAGCCTACGGTTGCCTGTCAAAGGCCTCATCAGATGAGCTTTCAGAGAAAGGTAGGAAAGTTTTACATTTTATGCTCCACCCTACTTCTATTTCTTTCTCCCTCATGTATTTATCTAGCTTCCCCTTAAATGCATCTGTGCTATTCACCTCAACTACTCCATGTGGTAACAAGTTCCACATTCTTACCACGAGTAAGGCCTGTTTCTATGCTGTACATTCTATGTAATTCTATGTAATTCAATAGTGAATAAAAGCCCCGATGCACTGCTCAGCTGTGTATTTTATTCTCCCTCGGCGAAAACCCTGAAGGTCAGACTAACCAAGAAATTAATTTAATTTTAAGTACAAAAGCTATATGCAGGCGATACAGACAATGTATAAAACTTGAATTGTAGTTTACTTTTTGTTAAGGATGTAAAAATTCCGAAGTTGAATGCACCAATAAGAACAAATATTTTGGTTCTAATGCTTTCAATCTGTAAATCAGGGTTTCAAAATCCTTAAAGGATGAAGGGTGAAGCCATTCCTTCATCATCGCTGGGGCAAAATCCTGGAACTCCCTACCTACCACAACTGTGAGAGCACCTTCACCACAAGGACTGCAGCGGTTCAAGAAGGCTCACCACCACCTTCTCAAGGGCAATTAGGGAAGGGCAATAAGTGTCAGCCTTGCCAGAGAAACCCACATCCCGAGAATGAATAAAAATATAAACAGCCATGGCAATGAATTGCATTGTACAAACTAGCTGCTTTATTTCATTTTCAACAGTTCTCTGCTCTCAGGAGCTGGATTCATGTTCTTGGCTATTACTTAATTAGTTAAATGACTGATAAACCATTGGAGAAGCAGGAAATGAACATTATTACAGGTGAGTCCTCCAATAAAGGCTCACAAAATTCCATCAACTAAAACACTCAGCAGAAAACTGAATTAATTAGAAATTTTATCTGTGGCTGTAAAAATAGTAAGATTAACACCTCTGTTTCTGAAGGCAATCGGTCTATATCTGGAATGCACTGCCTGAAAGGGTGGGTGGAAGCAGATTCAAACGTAACTTTCAAAAGGGAATTGGATAAATACTTGAAGGGGAAAACTTTGCAGGGCTATGGGGAAAGAGCAGGTGAGTGGGACTAATTGGATAGCTCTTTCAAAGAGCCAGCATAGGCATGATGGGCTGAATGGCTTCCTTCTATGCTGTATAATTCTATACAATGTTGATTCTATTAACTGTAATAGTACTGAGGATGAAGTAGAGGGGAATTCCCTTGCTCTGTGTCACTGTTTTAAAACTGCCAAGCTCAGAGCTCCCCATGGAGACCCATAACTATGATTGAGTAAATGGAGGATTTATTTCAATATAAATACACACCAGACTGCAGTAACATTTCCTTCAATAGGACTGGTCATGGGTAAAAACGAGAGGAGTGAATTTAGGACGAAATAGGAGGAAATCATCTCGACGACAGCATTTCTTACTCTAAGAACATCACAGAGCAACAGAGTGACAAGGTGTAAATTCACAGATTCCACATTCCCAGCGTTTCATAAATGGGTATTAGGACAAAATGAGGAGGTAAATTCTCCAAGCACACCCCAGCAGTTGGCAAGTTGGTGCATGTCGTAAAAACTGAGGGTGCATTGCTCAAAGCCTCGCAGGTGGGTCGGTAACCAGAGGACACAGATTTAAGATAACTGGCAAAAGATCCAGTGGGGAGGTGAGGAGAAATTCCTTTCATGTAGCGAGTGGTTATGATCTGGAATGCATTGCCTGAAAGAGTGGTGGAAGCAGATTCAATAACAACTTGCATTTATATAGCGCCTTTAACGAGTAAAACGTCACAAGGCAATTCACAGGAATGTAATCAGACAAAATCTGACACCGAGCCATATAAAGAGATCTTAAAACAAGTGACCAAAAGCTGGGTCAAAGAGGTAGGTTTTAAGGCGCGACTTAAAAGAGGAGAGAGAGGTGGAGAGGTTTAGGGAGGGAATTCCAGAGCTTAGGGCCTAGGCGGATGAAGGCACGGCCGCCAATGGAGGGATGTTGAAAATTGGGGATGCGCAAGAGGCCAGAATTGGAGTAATAGTAACTTTTAAAAAGGAATTGGATGTACACTTGAGAAATAAAAATTTGCAGGGCTATGGGGAAAGAGCAGGGGAGTGGGAGTAATTGGATAGCTCTTTCAAAGAACTGGCACAGACAAGATCGGTCGAATGGCGTCCTTCTGTGTTGTATCGTTCTGTAAGCTACCATGTGCTCGGAAAAGTTAAGCTCAGATCTCATGGGATGGTTGGAGAGTTAGCATAGAGGATCGGCAGCTCAAGCATCAATTCTCCAACCCGAGCCCCTCTCGAGTACAGCTGTGAGTGTGGGATCGGCTGCTGTACCCTATAGATCAGCATTTCTCCACAGGTTTACGATGTCAAATTGAACCTGATGCCAACCAAGAGAACAGTTCAAGATCGGATCCTATCCCTTTCTGAATTGCTCCACTTTTCACCTTTTTTTGGTCTGGGAATGAATGGTACTGGGTCATTAATAAACTAGAAATGGGATAGTACGTTTGGGACAGGCAGGTCTGGGAGATGAAGAAGCAACACACATAGATTACCGTTTGTTTGGTGCGTTGGATGTCTGCCGCTGCCTTCTTCACAATGTCGTCGGATAAGTCGCACATGGAGCAAAGGAGCTCCAGGTAAGTGCTCGCCTGCTCCTGCAGAGCCCGATAATGTTTCACCTACAGCAAAGTGGCGTCTAGAGTTATTAACAGCAACACCTTATATCATACAACACACATAACTCTCAATTTACAATGCACTCACAAATAGTAATGGTACCAATTTTAGTGCATCCAAAAATAAGATTGACAAAGTATGCAGTTTAAATTAAATCACTTAATTAAATCATTTAATAGAACAATGTATTAAATACCTTCTAATTGGCCCAAGACTCAGTTCTTGGTCTAGCCTCAACCCCATCCCTACCTCTATAACCTCCTCCAGTCCACCATATCTGGCCTCTTATCCAACCTCCACTCCCTTCGCCCCACCATTGGCAACCGTGCCTTCAGCCGTCTAGATACTGAGCTATGGAATTCCCTTCCTAAACCTTTCCTCCTCTCCATCTCTCTCTCCTCCTTCAAGATCCTTCCTAGCTATCAGCCTTGGCTCAGTGGTCGCACTCTCGAACCTGAGTCAGAAGGTCGTGGGTTTGCTGTAACCTTCTCTGCTCCAAGGGGAACAATCCCAGCTTCTTTAGTCTCTCCACATAACTGAAGTCCCTCATCCCTGGTACCATTCTAGTAAATCTCCCCTGCACCATCTCTAAGGGCTTCACATCCTTCCTGTAGTGTGGTGCCCAGAATTGGACACAACACTCTAGCTGAGGCCTAACCAGTGTTTTATAAAGGTTTATAATAACTCCCTTGCTTTTGTACTCCATGCCTCTATTTATAAAGCCAAGGATCCCGTATTTTAACGGCCTTATCAACTTGCCTTGCCACCTTCAAAGATTTATGTATGAGAAATAAGCTGAAAAGAGAAGAACTCTTTTTGGAAAACTGGATTGGTTTAAGAGAGACACATTTACCATTACAGGATTGTGATGAAATACTCTCCACTTGCCTGGATGGGTGCAGCTCCAACAACACTCAAGAAGCTCAATACCATCCAGGACAAAGCAGTCTACTCATCCACGACCTAAAACATCTACTCCCTCCACCACTGGCGCACTGTGCTGCAGTGTGTACTATCTACAGGATGCACTGCAGCAACCTGTCAAGGCTTCTTCGACAGCACCTCCCTCCCCTGTGACCTCCACCACCTAGAGGGACAAGGGCAGCAGGTGTATGGGAACACCATTACCACCAAGTTCCCCTCCAAGTCAAACACCATCCTGACTTGGACATTTATCGGCCGTTCCTTCATCATCACTGAGTCAAAATCCTGGAACTGCCTAACTAGCAACATTATGGGAGCACCTTCACCACATGGACTGCAATGGTAAAAGAAGGAGGCCCACCACCATCAGTCTCAAGGGCAACTAGGGATGGGCAATAAATGCCGGCCTTGCCAGCAATGCCCACATCCCGAGAATGAATTAAATAAAGGAGAACTCCCAGCAATTCAGCTGGAGATATATCAGCATTTACACAAGCAGTTCTCACAAAATGTACAAGGATTTGCAAGTGTGGCTATCGTCACTAGATTTGAACGCAGCCTGTGTAAAAGGCCTCAGCAAGCTGGATGCAGCATCACTGGACGTTCATTCTAGAGGTGTCGCAGGTCCATGGTAGATACCTCTACCCCTCTTGAGATGCTGTCAGAATTGATAGGTTTCGGTTTAGGCGCATGCTTCGTTACCTGTTTGAGTGATTTCTGTGGGCTGATGGGCGGGGGAGCTTGGGGCTTGAGCTCACGCTGCACGGTATGGAGCCAGGCCTGGCACTGCTGCAGTGTGTCCTGGTGACTGACGTGCTTCTGAAGCTCGCGTTCCAGGCTCTGGTATACCTGGGAAGGAACGAATTAGACAAATGCACAGAGTTAGCCACGTGTAGTTACAGCTCGCTGTACAACATAGTCACCTAAACGTTGAAGACTTCAGACCCATTCACCAAGGAGACCGCGACTGGTCAGTTTCCTCTGCGGAACGTTCATTTCCCAGGCTCAAAGCAGTGTGGGGAAAAGGGCGGAGACTTGTGACGCCAAGTCTCCGCCCCCTTTGCGTTGCTCTGAGATTCCCCCCACAACTGGGGAGGGGGGCGCAATGCTTGCCCCTGATCAGGCACTGCCATTCACATTGCATTTAAAGGAGGCAGCACCGATGGAATAGCAGCTCCTGTCTCACGGAACACCAGGTGGAAGCCCGTTGACCAGCAGCACCAAGGACAACCTGCCCTGCACCCAGCCTCGCTCAGACTGGAGAGCCCGAGAAGGGGCTGGCTGCAGGAAGGTGCGGCCAGAGACACGGTAAGGTTTCTGACACCATCTTCTGACGAAAGCCAGAAGGTCCAACAGATGCAGGCAGTCATGGAGATGTCATAAGGTGCTAGATCTTTCTTCCTCTGTGTGGGAGATTTTAACAGCCCGAGTTTCAAAATCTGTTTCCGGGAGCAAAGCGCGAGGGCTGGGGGCGGTGGGGTAGGGTGGGCTATAGGGGGAGGTCCCTTGCATCAGAACAATTCCAGTTGGTTGGTGCCCGCATTATTTTGGTTGGCAACTGAACCCTGGCCTCGTGGCTCAAGGGGTTTTGGGGTCTTTCAGATACCTACCCAAATAATGGTAGGTATTATTATCCAATTAAGGTTTCAGGGGTTCAACAGAAGACAGGAGAGTCAATGGGGAAACCTAGACACTCAGAGAGCTAAGTTTCAAGAAAATACGGGGTTAGATTTTCAACTTGCACCCGGGGCTCACCCGCCCAATATAGAAACAGCCCGGTTTTCATTTCCGTTTAAAATCTACCCCAACAAGCCAGAAAGAGACAAGAACAAGCACAGATGTAAGTGTGGAGATTGTTCCTTACTCTCTGAGCTGTGCTACAGATGGCAGAATAACTGTCCCTGATCCCCTGCAGATGGCCTTGGACCTGCTGCTTAAACTTCCCTTGAAGCTCCTCCGTGCAGTTGGCAATCAGGCTGTCCCCTTTGCCTCTCAGACTTGCTAAGGCGTGTTCAAAACCGGCTATCTCCTCCATGATTGGCTGTTGGGAGAGAACAAAAAGGCACTTGAGTCACATCGAGTCATCCTACAGACCCCGTACTGCGTGCGGCAGTAATTGAGCATCTACTAGGAACACAGGAACAAGAACCCTCCCTTCCTGGCGTCACAAGTCCATACATCTCTCCAAATTAAATGGGAGCACGCTCAAATCGCCGCAGAGACACACGGCGTTCCTCCATCGGAACTAGTGGAGGGGAAATCGAGCCCGAGCCTGGACTCCTGATACGTGAATTATGAGAACAGGTTGCATAGACTGGGCTTGTATTCCCTTGAATATAGAAGATCTAATTGAGGTGCTTAAGATGATTAAAGGATTTGATAAGGTAGATAGAGAGAAACTATTTCCTCTGGTGGGGGAGCCCAGAACAAGGGGGTATAACTGTAAAATAGAGCTAGGCTGTTCAGGGGTGATGTCAGAAAGCACTTCTTCACACAAAGGGTAGTGGAAATCTGGAACTCTCTCCCCCAGAAAGCTGTGGATGCCGGGGAACAATTGGAGCTTTCAAAACTGAGGTTGATAGATTTTTTTTTGGGTAAGGGTATCAAGGGATATGGAGCAAAGGCAGGCAAACGGAGTTGAGGTACAGATCAGCCATGATCTAACTGAATGGCGGAACAAGCTCGAGGGGCTGAATGGCCTCCTCCTGTTCCTGTGTTCCTATGTGCTCCCAGTACGGAGAAATTCACCACACAATCTCGATCTTGGAGGTTGCCAAAAATGTTTTTTTGTTTAAAATGTAAAGTTGGCCTAAATCCCAAATTTTCCCCTTCCCAGCACGCACCTTGTGTCGTGCCAGGTGCTGGGTTGCCATCTCCAGGTTGGTGCTTTGGGTAGTTTCAGGGGCCACCAGCCTGGTGGAGATCTGTAGCAGCCACTTTTCCACCTCCTGCAGGTTACTGTTATAATCCTCATGCTCCCTCACCTTCTCTTCCAGATTTTGCACGCAGACCTTGGGAAGAAAGTACAGCAAAACATCAGCTACAAGATCTGCAGGAGCCCAGCAACAGTCGTGGAGTTTTATTTAAATTCATTCTCGGGATGTGGGCGTCGGTGGCAAGGCCTGCATTTATTGCCCGTCCCTCACTGCCCTGAGAAGTTGGTGACACAACTGAATGGCTTGCTAGGCCACTTCGGGGGCCAGCTAAGAGTCAATTATGTTGGTGTGGGACTGGAGTCACGTATAGGCCCAGAACACTCTCCTGTACGGTTATCAATCCGTCAATTCTGATGGTGTCCGCACTGAGGAAGGTCTCCTGTACTGAGTCCATTACCCTGACCCTGGGGCCCAGCTCCTGGGGCCGTACCCTGACTGTGGGCACTTATTCTGACTGTGGGGGCCTTATCCTGACCCTGAGGCCCTTACCCTGACTGCGGGGCCCTTACCATGACCCTGGGGCCTTTACCCTGATCCTGGGGCCCTTACCCTGATCCTGGGGCCCTTACCCTGATCCTGGGCATTTACCCTGACCAAGAGGCCCTTACTCTGACCCTGGGGCCCTTATCCTGACTGTGGGGCCATTACCCTGAACCTAGAGCCCTTCCCCTGATCCTGGGGCCCTTACCCTGACTGTGGGGCCCTTACCATGACCCTGGGGCCCTTACCCTGATCCTGGGGCCCTTACCCTGATCCTGGGGCCCTTACCCTGACTGCGGAGCACAGTTCCTGATAATCTGATAGCAGCCTCTTCAGATTGTCATTGACGGCTGGGTCGTGAATGAGCTCGAAGACGGCCTCGCCCTTCTCGATCACCAACTTTATCCCCGGTTCGTGTGACACGATCGTCTGCTGGATGGCCTGAGGCAGAGAGAAGAGGTTAGATCTGTGCATCAAATGGCCAGCAGCTCCACAACACTCAAGTTTTAAAATTAAACTTTATTATCAATCATAAACTGCAAAATGAGAACAATTTAGATGATTATAGGGCAAAGCAGATATGAAATTTGGGAGAATGGTGTTTGGAGTGAAGTAGAACATCAGAAAGTGCCCTGGGGTTTGTTTCTTTCACCTATCTCCTACTATAACAGGCTCGGACTCAGGTACTTCATACATTTCCCTCATAACATTTGGGGCAGGCGTTAGAATCTTGTCCATCCCTGATTTCCTTTGCTCCACCGTTGGCGGCCGTGCCTTCAGCTGCCTCCGCGCTAAGCTCTGGAATTCCCTCCCTAAACCTCTCCGCCTCTCTCTCCTACTTTAAGATGCTCCTTAAAACCAAGCTTTTGGTCACCTGTCCTAATATCTCCTTATGTGGCTCGGTGTCAAATTTTGTCTGATTACAATCCTGTGAAGCACCTTGGGACGTTTTACTGCGTTAAAGGTGCTGTATAAATGCAAGTGTCCTTTCACCTCTTGCACTTGGATTGAGATCCAGTTAAGGCAAAGGAATGAACACCCTACAGTTACTATAGAAACCATGGAAATATAAACGTTCAACGCACCAGCGCAGTAGCAGGTCTACGCTAAAATTTGCAGATATAATGCAGGTCACACCTCCTGCTCGCGAGATATTGTGACCTGACCTTGTAATGTGGTTCGATCCACACAGGATTGTGGTAATTGAAACTGCGACTCAAATCGTTTTTTTTATATTAACTCTCAGGATGTGGGCGTCGCTTGCAAGGCTGACATTTATTGCCCATCCCTGGTTGCCCTCAGAAGGTTCGCATTTTTCAAAGCCAATCGATGAATCTTGATTTACATCCACAGAGCCTATATGGAGGACTAGAAAGCGCACTGAATAGCACACTGAGCTTTCACCTCTCAGTGCAGTGCTCAAAGTCAGCTCCAATCGAGACGGTGAGAGTCTCCTCGATCCATTGACTGTAAAGGCCCAGTTCACTGAAACTGTGCTCCCGTTGCACAGCTTCCCTTGTTGACATGCATTTCAAAATAATCACACGCCCCATGATCTTCTGTCCATTCATTAATTCAACACGAATGGACGGAAAAGGTGTGTGACCAATTCTGGGTACCACACTTTAGGAAGGATGTCAAGGCCTTGGAGAGGGTGCAGAGGAGATTTACTAGAATGGTACCAGGGATGTGGGACTTCAGTTATATGGAGAGAGTGGAGAAGCTGGGATTGTTTTCCTTAGAGCAAAGAAGGTTAAGGGAAGCTTTAATAGAGGTGTTCAAAATTATGAGAGGTTTTGATAGAGTAAAGAAGGAGAAACTGTTTCCACTGGCAAAGGGTTGGTAACCAGAAGACACAGATTTTAAGATAATTGGCAGAAGAACCAGAGGGGAGATGAGAATTTTTTTTAAGCTGCGAGTTGTTATGATCTGGAATACACTGCCTGAAAGGGCAGTGGAAGCAGATTCAATAGTAACTTTCAAAAGGAAATTGGATATAGACTTGAAAAGGAAAAATTTGCAGCGGAATGGGGAAAGAGCAGGAGAATGGGACTAATTGGATATCTCTTTCAAAGAGGCGGCACTGGCATGATGGGCCGAATGGCTCCCTTCTGTGCTGTAAGATTCTATTCTATAATTCTAGCACACCCCGCGATTTCCCGATACATGGGCCAGCTCGATTACCCCATCGGCAGCACAACTTCACCAAATCAGCCCTTAAGTGTCCTACGCGAGTTCGGTTTAAACAACCTTAGTCTCGGCTGAGTTCCTAGTGGGCACAGAACTGGCATTAACTCGACCCTCCCTCCCCGTGAGCTGCCCATGGGCACAGACAAAGTGCTCGTAGATCGCTGGTCTGATGTAAATATGGCCTGGCCCTCAAGCTGATGCCATCAGGCAGGGCATCTCACTGTTGGACGTGCCGTCTCTTGGGTGAGACGCTAAACTGAGGGCCCGTCTGCCCTTTCAGGTGGATGTAAAAGATCCCACGGCACTATTGGAAGAAGGGCAGGGGAGCTCCCCCCGGTGTCCTGGCCAATATTTATCCCTCAACCAACTTCGCTAAACAGATTATCTGGTCGTTATCAAATTGCTGTTTATGGGATCCTGCTGTGCACAAATTGGCTGTCGCGTTTCCTACATTGCAACAGTGACCACACTTCAAAAGTACTTCATTGGCTGTAAAGCACTTTGGGACATCCGGAGGTCATGAAAGGGGTTATATAAATGCAAGTCTTTCTTTATATTTTTCTTCCACCTTGAGTTATACTAAGGGACGAGGAGTTCCATTTTAACTGGTTATTTAAAAGTAAACATCTGGACTAGAGAGGCACATTTTCCCAGCTGTCACGAGACAAAGCTCCATTTTCATCAAAATAGCCTTGTAGCCAAGTCCTCAGCCATTGCCACAGATTTTCCAGTAAGGTGATCACGAGCAGATATCCAGGTCGATTTTTCCCTCCCCACACTAAGGATGTGGGAGGCCCGAATGTAGCATCCTCCCCCGCCCCCCCAGCTCTGCCCTGACAGAACCTGGGACTTCCCTCCTCTGCACAGTCGGAGCCACACCACACGGTGTAATAAATTGGATAGCCAGGTGGGGCACTGTTGTACTCTGGCACAATGTAATTGAGCTTGTTCAGGGAACTTCATGGTCACAGAGTACTCATTCAAATGATAGATTTGGAATAAGCTATGCATCTGAACTGAATACTGATCAGCCCCTTCAATGACTCAGACATCCTAAAGCATTGTACTAATGTCAGCTGTGGCTCAGCAGTAGCACTCTCACCTTTGTGTTAGAAGTTCATGGGTTCAAGTCCCACTCCAGTGCAGTACTGTGGGAGTGCTGCATCGTCAGAGGTGTTGTCTTTTGAATGAGACTTTAAAACGAGACCCCGTCTGCCTTCTCAGTGGAAGGTCCCATGGAAACTATTTTGAAGAAGAGCTGGGGAGTTCTCCCCGGTGCCCTGGCCAATATTTATCCCTCAACCATCACTAAAACAGATTATCTGATCATTATCACATTGCTGTTTGAGGGACCTTGCTGTGTGCAAATTGGCTGCCGCATTTCCTACATTAATAACAGTGACTATATTTCAAAAGTACTTCATTGACTGTAAGGCGCATTGAGACTCCCTGAGGTCGTGAAAGGCACCTTATAAATGCAAGTTCTTTCTTTTTCTCTTTCAACATACATAAGGTCGAACTATTTTTATCATTATTTAGCCAGTTTCCTCAGTTCCCCTTACCTTGTACTTGGCCAGCTGGGCTTTCTTCTCATACAGTTCCACTTTTGGTTCCACCGGGATCTGTAGGATAGCCTGGTACTCCGCCAACCACTTGGTTTGGCTCTGGTACTTGTCCAAGAACTCTTTCGTGAGGTACAGACATTTCTCCAGGTTGCCTCGCTCCTTCCTGATGGAGCTGGTCAGCTCATTGAGTTGGCCAATATGACTGTCCATCGACTCCCGAAGGCGCTGAGCTCCGGGCCCCTCCAGGCAGTCAATGGCCTTCTCGCTCTTTTCAAGAATCATCTTCAGTAAGCTGTTACCCATGTCAATGTCATTGTGCAGAGTCTGCAAATGAAACAGTGTATCTGAAAAGCAACGGCTACGCAAAAGGCCAAAGCTGCTCGCGGTGCTGGTCAGGATACCTGCTGGGATACGGGTAGCTTGAATGTACCACTGTCCCCATTAACGGTTTTCAAACGCCTTTTCTTGACTAATCAGGGTGCTTTGTATCAAAGGGGTTGATTATTGATTATCGATTAGTCTCACACCTTCTTGTGGGCTATAATGAAGCCGAGGGGACAGTATGGAGCAGAAACTATATCTGGTGTTTCCAAACAGCAGTCCATGGACCACGTGAGCCCCCTGCCTGCTCATGATGTCATCGAACTATTGAAGTTTCCAGCACAGAACGAGGCCATTCTAGTCTCTGCTAGAGCAACCCAATCTCTCCCCATAGCCCTATATCAATCCCAAAACTAATCCCACTGCCTCACTCTCTCCCCAAAGCCTTATATCAATCCCAAAACTAATCCTACTGCCTCACTCTCTCCCCATAGCCCTGTATCAATCCCAAAACTAATCCCACTGCCTCACTCACTCCCCATAGCCCTGTATCAATCCCAAAACTAATCCCACTGCCTCACTCTCTCCCCATAGCCCTGTATCAATCCCAAAACTAATCCCACTGCCCCACTCTCTCCCCATAGCCCTGTATCAATCCCAAAACTAATCCCTCTGCCTTACTCTTTCCCATAGCCTTGTATCAATCCCAAAACTAATTCCACTGCCTTACTCTTTCCCATTGTCCTGTATCAATCCAAAACTAATCCCACTGCCCCAGTCTCTCTCCATAGCTCTGTTTCAAACCCAAACTAATCCCACTGGCCACATTCTCTCCCCATAGCCCCAAATCAATCCCAAAACCAACCCCACTGCCCCACTCTCTCCCCACAGCCCTGTATCAATCTCAAAACTAATCCCACTGCCCCACTCTCTGTCCCCATAGCCCTGTAACAATCCAAAAACTAATTCCATTGCCCCACTCTCTTCCCATTGACCTGTATCAATCCCAAAAGTAATCCCACTGCCCCATTCTCTCCCTTTAGTCCTGTATCAATCCCAAACTAAACCCACTGCCCCACTCTCTTCTCATAGCTCTTTATCTTCCCTGCTTCAAATACTGATCAAATTTCCCTTTAAAAGATGCAATGGTCTCTGTCTCAACCATTCCCTGTGGCCAAGCATTCCGTGCTCCAACAACCCTCTCTGTACAGAAATTTCTCCTAACCTCTCTCCTCACTCTCTTAGTGACAATTTTAAATTGATGAGCCCTCATCATTGACTCCCCAACTCTATCAAAACACTTCAGAGTTTTAAAAATCTCTAATAAATCTTCTCTTACCCTTCTCTGCTCCAGTAGAAATAATCTCAGTATCTCAAGTCTCTCCTCAGAACTATAGTTTTGCATCCCTGGCATCATCCTGGCAAATCTACGCTATACACTCTCTATGGATTTAATGTTCTTTCTATAATGGGGCACCCAAAACTGACTCAGCAATCTAACTGTGGCCTAACTGTTACCTTGTACAAATTATCATTACTTCTTTACTCTTGTACTCTGTGCCCCTATTTATAAAACCCCAAATTCTATTGGCCTTTTTACAGCTTTATCCACTTGCAATCCCACTTTCAGGGATGATGTATTTGAACCCCTAGGTCTCTCTGTTCCTCCACACTCTTCAGTGTCTTTCCATTGAGTGTACACTCCCATTCCAAAATGTATCACCTCACACTTTCCCACTTTAAACTCCATCTGCCCCTGTCTGCCCAATCCCCTAACCTGTCCATCCTTTCCTGAAGTCTTTTGAAGTCCTCAAGATTTGCCAAACCTGTCATCAGCAAGTTTCAAGTTTTTGTTCCCTGTATCTGAGTCTAAATCCTATAAATATACAAAGAGCAAAAGAAGACCCAACACTGACCCCTGGGGTAAAACACTTCAACCCTTCTCCAGTTCAAGCAACATCCATTTATCCCAAATCTTCGTTTCCTGCTCATCGTCCAACTCTCTATCCCTGCTGCTGCATTTCATCTTTTACCATATCCTCGAATTTTTCTAACAAGCCTCTTGTGAGTCACCTTATCAAACCCTTCTGAAGATCCACATGCATCACATCCACTGTACTCCCTTTATCTATCCAATCACTCACCTCTTCAAAAATCTTATAGTTCTTATTTGCTGGTTTATCCTGTTTAAATTTTGTGGGCCAGGAAGTTTTTAAAGGCCTGTTCTTAGTGCTCTTGCCTCATTGAATCAATCCTAAATCAGAACACTAGCATTGATCGAATGACGCAACAGCACTGTGAGCACACATTAAAACGCCACACTGGTCACTTGCATTGGTTGAGGGGGAAAAATGTGGGGAAAAGAATACAGAAGGGTAGATTTTAAGAATTAGCACTCCTGGCACACAGTTTTGCATGATGGGAGCACGCATCAGGAATTCGGGATTTGGAGATCTGTGGGACCCGAAGGACTTTCTATCCCTTGGAAAACTGGGTGGGTTACCCTGACCTCCAGGTGTAAATTCCCAATGTGTGCTCCTGTCGTGTAGAGCTTTGCTCAAGGGATGCTCTAATGTGTAACATCCATCTTGTGTATAAATCTACATGCGTATTTATAATGAGCCCATTACTCTTGTAATGAAGGATCCCAAGCAGTGCACAAGCGTTTCCTTTTCTCTTACCTCAAACTTTTTAATCTTGCTTTCCATGACGATTTTGTCCACCACGTTCAAAGCCACAGCCATGTTTTTGAAGTTCTTTTGCGCGGCCCTGAGCCAATCCGTGTAGGTGCTCAGCGCTGAATCAGCTTCCTCCAAGGCTCTCAGCTCCTCTCTCAGCAACTTTGTTTGGTCCTGCGAGAAGGGACAGGTTTCCCAATGTGAGATATAACATGCACCAATAACATTCAGGAGCCTGATTCATCAGAGCAAGGACATTGCAATATCAACCTGCCTGTACCAGTCCCCATTATTATACTTTGGCTCAGTTGGTAGCGCTCTCACCTCTGAAGAGATTTGGATTCGCCCCTAGCTTTGATCCCCCCAGATTCTGTTGCCCAGTTTTGGACCCCCCCCCCCAGATTTGGATTCCCCTCTAGCTTTGATCCCCCCAGATTTGCTCCCCCTAGCTTTGGTTCCCCCAGATTTAATTAATCACCACCCACGCCCCCCACCTCCCCCGCCCCCGTAACTTCGGTCCCCCAGATTTGGAACCGCCAGATTTGGATCCCTCAAGCTTTGGTCCCCCCCAGATTTGTATCCCCCTAGCTTTGGTCCCCGCTAACTTTGCTTCCTCCTAGCTTTGCTTCCCCCAGATTTGGATCCCCCCCAAATTCGATCCCAACAGAATTCAATCCCCCTAGCTTTGCCTCCCCCCAAGCTTTGGTGCCCCCTAGATTTGAATACGCCCAGACTTGGTTCCCCCCTATGTTTGGTTCCTACTAACTTTGGTTCACCCAGATTTGGTGAATTTCCAATCTTGGTTGCACTGCTGTGGAGAGCATAGCCCAAACATTTAGCCATAGGGAGACAGGGAAAGCCCATGGTAGAATCATCTCTTGGCCTGCTGTCACACACACCGTCCATTGGTCCCGGAATGTACACTGAATCTTCCAGCACAGAAACAGGACATTCGGCCCATTAAGTCTGTGCCACCTAGTCTAATCCCGCTCTCCTACTCACTCCATACCCTTTAATATCCCACCCAGTCTAATCCCACTCTCCTACTCACTCCCCATACCCTTTAATATCCCACCCAGTCTAATCCCACTCTCCTACTCACTCCATACCCTTTAATATCCCACCCAGTCTAATCCCACTCTCCTACTCACTCCATACCCTTTAATATCCCACCCAGTCTAATCCCACTCTCCTACTCGCTCCCCATACCCTTTAATATCCCACCCAGTCTAATCCCACTCTCCTACTCACTCCCCTTTAATATTCCTCTTTCTCAAGCATTTATCTAATACCCTTTTAAAAGAATTTATAGGCTCTGCTGCAATAAGTTTGTGGCAGAGAATTCCACATTCTAATCACCCTCTATGTAAAAGAACTTTTGTCTTACCTTCTGTTTAATTCTTTTTATCACTTCCCTAAATTTATGCCCTCTTATTGCCACCTGTCTGACCGGTGGAAAAAAATCTGTCACTATTTAATTTTTCACAACCCTTCATAATGTTAACGACCTCTCTCAGGGCGCCCTTAACCTTCTCATCTCTAGTGGGAAAAAAACCCTAACTTATCATAGTATGTACAGCACAGGAGGAGGCCATTTGGCGCATCGTGTTGCGGCTCTTTGAAAGAACTATCCAATTAGTCCCATTCCCCTGCTCTTTCCCCATACAGCTTTATGTCTAGAGGACTAGAATACAAGGGGGTAGAAGTTATACTACAGCTATACAAAGCCCTGGTTAGACCGCACCTGGAGTACTGTGTTCAGCTCCGGGCACTGCACTTTAGGAAGGATATACTGGCCTTGGAGCTAGTGCGGTGTAGACTTACTAGAATGATACCTAGACCAGGGTTAAATTACGAGAAGAGATTACACAAACAAGGGTTGTATTCCTGGAATTTAGAAGATTAAGGGGTGATTTGGTCAAAGTTTTCAAGAGATTAAGGGGAACTGATAGGGTAGATAGAGAGAAACTATTTCCGCTGGTTGGGGAGTCTAGGACCAGGGGACAGAGCCTAAAAATTAGAGCCAGGACTTTCAGGAGTGAAGTTAGGAAACACTTCTACACGCAAAGGGTGGCAGAAGTTTGGAACTCTCTTCCGCAAACGACAGTTGATGCTAGCTCAATTGTTAATTTTAAATCTGAGACAGATAGATTTTTGTTAACCAAAGGTATTAAGGGATATGGGGGCTAAGGCGGGCATATGGAGTTAGCTCACAGATCAGCCTTAATCTCATTGAATGGCGGAACAGGCTCAAGTGGCTAAATGGCCTACTCCTTTTCCTATGATTCTATGATTCTACTAGGACAGGTGACTAAAAGCTTGGTCAAAGAGGTAGGCTTTCAGGAACATCTTAAAGCACGAGAGAGAGGTGGCAAGGCAAAGAGGTGTAAGGAGGGAATTCCAGAGCTTAGGACCTAGGCAGCTGAAGGCACGGCCACCAATGGTGGGGCGAAGGAAATCGGGGAAGCACAAGAGGCCAGAATTGGAGGATTGTAGGACTGGAGGACATTACTGACAAAGGGCGCTAAATTGGGCCGTGTAGCGCCCGTTGTTTCGGCGCTACATGGCCTCTCCGACATCCAAGATGGCGTCTTGGATGCGCATGCACGTTTCCAGCGTGACGTGTGCCAGACGCCATCTTGGTATAGGAGTTAGCGCTGGCGCAGATAACAAACGCTGGAATCATGTAAAGTAGGGAGAAAATGGCTTCAGTGTGCAACGCTGATTTAAAGTGATAGACACCATTTTGGGACTTAAACTCAACTCAACACACAGTCTTAACCCCTACCATCTGTCTTAGAGTGCCTGGAAGACCCCCCACCAGCGCTATTTAAATGCAGGATTCACAGGTTAGTGGCTGGATTATTGCTTCTGGCTGCCGAGACATTTGTGACTGTTTTTGGAGGTCTCCCAGACTTGAAAACTAGGACTAGGGGACATAGCCTAACATTTAGAGCCAGGAAATACAGGAGTGAAGTTAGGAAATGCTTCTATACGCAAAGGGTGGGAGATGTTTGTAACGCTCTTCTGCAGATGGCAGTTGATGCTAACTCACTTCTGAATGTTAAATCTGAGATTGATAGATATCTGTAAACCAAGGGTATTAAGGGATATGGGGCTAAGGCAGGAATATGAAGTTAGGTCACAGGTCCACCATGATCTCATTGATGGTGGAACAGGCTCGAGGGGCTAAATGCCACTGCAATTTGCTGCCTCCTGATATGCGCCACCTTCTCCTGCAAGAAAGCGGGACGTGTGTCTGGGTGATGTGCCTATCTTGGTTGAATAGCTGCCAGTGTGTGTGGCCTGTGAGTTGTGGGTGGGCGGCTTGCAACAGTGGTAATGTGTAAGGGTGAGAGGAAGCATCTGGTTGGAAGAGTTGAGTACTAATGGAAAGAGTTTGTTGGTATGTGGGTGATGGGGGGTGTAGTGCGTGGTGCAGTTGGTAGGAGGCGCCACTTGACAGTTGACCTCACTCACCTTGACCATTCGTGTCAAAGCATTGAACTTCTTCCTGCACTGTATCCATGTTCATGATGCTGTGCGCCTGGCATTGACTTTGTCCCCCGCTGCCTCCCACTGCATTTTGGATATATGTCTGGAGGGCCTCTTGCCCCCACCCACCCCACCCCACCCCGCGGATATAGGATGTCCCTCCTTCTGTCCACCTCTTGCACCAAGGCATCTAGTGCATCAGCAGAGAACCTTGGTGCACGCACTCTCGCAGGCCTGGTACCAATTCAGAACGGCAGATTGGTGAGGTCTGGCGTGCAGATTGGAGGATGTGGGATTTAGTAATGCACAACCTTTATTCAATGTTTCAACATAACTCATCAGTGTGTAAACATAGGGATGGGACCTGCATCTGTGTTTTACGTGTGCAATGACTGATCTCCGTTCAGATTCCGTGAAGACAGTAGACTGTTATTTTCAGTAAATAACAGGCACCAGCTACCTTTAAGAATTTTCTAAGAAACATCCTCCCTTTAAGAGATTGAGCTCCTCCTAGTGGTGGAAAGTGCAAATTGCATTGATTCCACATGCAAGGCCCGGAATGGAACGCTGATTGCAGGTGAGTCCTGGGGCCGGCCGAAACTCGCGTCCTGCCTGCACAGGGGTCATTGGGCGTGGGGTAATAGCACATCACGCTACCTGAGCCCAAAAACGATCCTTATACAAATTTTCCCCCATAATGTTTACAATCATTAAATAGAGAATGATAACACACTACGTTTGCTTACAAAACACCATGACTGTGTTAAAGCGAACAATTTTGAATGGACACAGAAGCAAAACAAAATGCTGAAAATCTGAAACAAAGCAGAAAATGCTGCAAACACCCAGTGGATTTCATCAGCAGCTGTGGAGAGAACAGGCGAGTTAACGTTTTCATCCGACAGTCCATCGTCAGAGCTGAGGAAAATGAAAGATGAACAAGCAGGTCAGCCATGATCTCATTGAATGGCAGAACAGGCTCAAGGGGCTAAATGACCTACTCCCGTTCCTATGTCCCTATAGCCCTGTAAATCTTTTCCTTCAAGTATTTATCCAATTCCATTTTGAAAGTTACTACTGAATCTACTTCCACCACCCTTTCAAGCAGTGCATTCCAGTTCATACAACTCGCAGCATAAAAAATGTTTCCTCATGTTGCTTCTGGCTCTTTTGCCGATCACCTTAAATCTGAGTCCTCCGGTTACCAACCCTTCTGCCGCTGGAAACAGTTTCTCCTTATGTCAAAACAGTTCATGATTTTGAACACCTCTGTCAAATCTCCCCATAACCTTCTCTGTTCTAAGGCGGACAACCCCAGCTTCTCCAGTCTTTCCACGGAACTGAAGTCTCTCATCCCTGGCATCAGTCCAGTAAATCTCTTCTGCACCCTCTCTAAGGCCTTGACATCCTTCCTAAAATGTGGTGCCCAGAATTGGACACAATACTCCAGCTGAGGCCTAACCACTGTTTTATGAAGGTTTAGCATAACTTCCTTGCTTTTGTACTCTATGCCTCCGTTTATAAAGCCCAGGATCCCATATGCTTTTTTAACAGCCTTCTCAACTTGTCCTGTCGCCTTCAAAGATTTGTGTACATATACCCCCAGGCCTCTCTGTTCCTGCAACCCCTTTAAAATTGTACCATTTCGTTTTTATTGCCTCTCCTCATTCTTCCTACCAAAATACATCACTTCATACTTCTCTGCATTAAATTTCATCTGCCATGTGTCTGCCCATTTCACCAGTCTTTGTCCTCCTGAAGTCCGTTACTATCCTCCACATTGTTTACTACATTTCTGAGTTTCGTGTCATCTGCAAACCTGGAAATTATACCCTCTATACCCAAGTCCAGGTCATTAATATATATCAAAAAGAGCAGTGGTCCTAATACTGGGGAACACCACTGTATACTTCCCTCCAGTCTGAAAAACAACCGTTCACCACTACTCTCTGATTTCTGTCTCCTAGCCAATTTTGTATCCATGCTGCCATGGTCCCTTTAATTCCATGGGTTTTAATTTTGCTAACAAGTCTATTATGTGGTACTTTATCAAATGCTTTTTGAAAGTCCATATACACAACATCAACCGCACTACCCTCATCAACCGTCTCCATTACTTCATCAAAGAACTCAATCGAGACTTCTTAAGTCTCTCTCCATAACTGTAGCCCCTCACCCCGTAACACCCCAGGGAACCTACTCCATTGAGTGAACAGCACAGCATTGACAGATTGCCCTCTCAGTTACAGTGATGACCAAAAACGCAGCACATTTAAGAGGGTACAAACCCTCCAAATAAACACGATAAATTCTGTTGCAGGCATGGACCATGATTCCTGAGCTGTTGGTTACATACCACCACATGAAGCAGAATGCCCTGGTATCTGGCAGCCAGTTGGGTCGCTTGACTTCCCACACTGCTGTTGATGTGAATCTCCTCCAGGACTTGGTGGGCTAGCAACCCGACCCTTTCCACTTCATCCTTTCGAGCAAGGATTTCTTCATTCCATTTCTAATAAGACAGAAGGGAAAATTATTAATCCACTCACTGTCATTTAAATATAACTAATAATACGACTGATTGTAGAAAGAAAAAATAACTTATCCTGGTCAAACCAGGTTGTATGTTTTTTGCCAAGTGCATAACTATCTCCCAACTTTACACAGATTATTGGTTAGCGAGCGCTGGCTTATTTTCCCTCTGAAACCTCAGATACCAAATTTGCTGTAGGTTAGCGCAAAACATATGGAAACTCAGCTGGGATGGAATTAAAAAAGATACAGTTTGCGATTGTGTTAGTTTCAGTGGATGAGTCAGGCAGCAGAGTTCCAGGGAAAATCTGTTTAGAGGAAGATTATTATCAGCAGGAGATGGCTATGTGCGTGTGTAGTTGTGTGCGTTTGAAATGTGTGTGAACTGGGTGTGTGTGTGCGCATCCATGCGTGGGTGTGTGTGAACTGCGTGTGTGTGCATTTGTGTATGTGCACATGTGGTTATGTGCGTAAAATAACACAGCAGTGTTCAGCAAGTAACATCATTTTTACCAAATAATTAAAAAGGCTAATGGAATGTTGGCCTTCATCTCAAGTGGGCTGGAATACAAAGGGATCGAAGTTATGTTACAGCTGTACAGAGCTCTGGTTAGATCCCATCTGGAGACTGCATTCACTTCTGGACACCGCACCTCAGGAAGGATATATTAACCTTGGAGGGGGTGCAGAGGAGATTCACCAGAATGATACCGCGGCTAAAAGGGTTAAATTACGAGGACAGGTTGCATAGACTAGGCTTGTATTCCCTAGAGTGTAGAAGATTAAGGGGTGATCTAATTGGGGTGTTTAAGGTGATTGAATGATTTGATAGGGTAGATAAAGAGAAACTATTTGCTTTGATGGGAGAGTCCAGAATAAGGGCCCATACCCTTAAAATAAGAGCTAGGCCATTCAGGGGTGACGTCAAGAAGCACTTCTTCTACAAAGAGTAGTGGAAATCTGGAACTTTCTCCTCCAAAAAGCTGTTGAGGATAGGAGTTTATTGAAAATTGATAGATTTTTATTAGAAGATAAGAAATAGGAGCAGGAGTAAGCCATACAGCCCCTTGAGCCAGCTCCAGAAATAAACATTGCCAAAAATTTTAGCAGCAGTGGGATTTGAACTCACACCTCCACAGAAATTGGACCCAATGCCTCAGACTGCTAGGCCACACTAGAGGACTATGAGTACTGAAACCTGTGACTTAGGCAAGGGCATTATGAACTATGGGGCCATAACTGGTAAATGGAGTTCAGATGCAGATCAGCCATGATCTAATTGAATGGCGGAACAGGCTCGAGGGGCTGAATGGCCTATCTCTGTTTCTATGAGCAATGTTTGATGCCATTTCAACCTCAAATCACACCTTTGTAAACTGCCAATGTTTACACAGGCTGGATAAGTCAGTCAGACAGATTTAATGCAGCAATGTATGGAACGGAGCGATGGAATGAAAGTACCAGTCAGAGTGGTGCGGAGCAATGTGCTGTTGCTGTTTACACTGTACACACCTGTAACTGTTGTAGCTGAGTCTCCTTCGTGACTCGGTCAGACTTTCTTCCCGTCCGGAGATTGATCTTCCTCTCTAGGTCAGAGAGCCACGTGTCTACCTGCTGGAACATCTTCTCCAGCCGCCTAAGCATGTTCAGAGTGGCATTGACTCTCTCCTTCGCCTCCACGAGCCTTCTCTGGTACAGGTGCCAGTCCCGCTGAGCGGATTCAAGTATGCGATCCTCCATATATGTAGACCCAGACAGGGTCACCTTCTCCTGGGTCCTAAGGACAGCGCTCATTAAAGTCTGGCCCTCAGTGCAGTGCCTCTCCAAGTCCTGTGGAACAATATGGTTGTTTGGACTGCATTAATACAATGCAAGGCAGCACCTTGGGATCTATTCATGAAATGAACTGCATAGTCTATGTTAAATAATCTTTAATGTCAGCTGTGGCTCAGTGGTAGCACTCTCACCTCTACATCAGACCAGTCTTAGGTTCTAATCCCCACTCCAGGAACTTGAACACATAATCCAGGCTGATAGTTCAGTGCAATACTGAGGGAATGCTGCACTGTCAGAGGTGCCGGCTTTCAGATGAGACGTTAAACCAAGGCCCATCTGCCCTCTCGGGTGGACGTAAAAGATCTCTTTGCGCTATTTGAAGAAGAGTCGGAGAGTTCTCCCCGGAGTCCTGGCCAATATTTATCCCTCAATCAACACCTAAAGCTGATGATCTGGTCTTTTATTTCATTGCTGTTTGTGGGATCTTGCTGTGCGCAAATTGGCTGCCGTGTTTTCTAACTTACATCAGTGACTACACTTCAAAAGTGCTTTGGGATGTCCTGAAGTTGTGAAAGGCGCAATATAAATGCAATTCTTTTTTTACCTCCAGGTCTCGGAGTGTATTTTCAAGGGTCTCAACGTCATTCCCCAAGTGCGAACAGCAGCAGAGCTTCTCCTTTTCCTGCTCTACCCACTCCTCAAACATTTTCAGATCGTGCTGGTACTCTCGGTGGAGCTGAACCAGTTCCTCGGCTTTTCTGGTGCCCTCCTGTAAACCAAAGGAAATGGTTTCACGTTCACATAAAAAGACCCAAATAGAATTACACAGTGGGGTATCATTTTCTGAGCACAAAGTAGCAGTGGGGGATCTCACCCGTCAACGACCCATATCAGGAATCTGCACTACCCACAATTTCAACAGGAGAACGCAAACCTTCCCAACACATCAAGGTGCAGGCGCTAGGGAAGGCCAGGTAAGGTGCAGGCGCTAGGGAAGGCCGGATAAGGTGCTGATATTAGAGAAGGCCGGGTAAGGTGCAGGCGCTAGGGAAGGCCGGGTAAGGTGCTGATATTAGAGAAGGCCGGGTAAGGTGCAGGCACTAGGGAAGGCCGGGTAAGGTGCTGATATTAGAGAAGGCCGGGTAAGGTGCAGGCGCTAGGGAAGGCCGGGTAAGGTGCTGACATTAAAGAAGGCCGGATAAGGTGCGGCTACAGCTGACACCTGGCATACCCTTTGTGTGAAGAAGTGCTTCCTGACCCCTGAATGGCCTAGCTCTAATTTTAAGGTTAAGCCCCCTTGTTCTGGACTCTCCCACCAGAGGAAATGGTTTCTTTCTATCTACCCTATCAGCTCCTTTGATCATCTTAAACATCTCAACTTCAATTAGATCAACCGTAATCGCCTAAACTCAAGGGAATACAAGCCTGGTCTATACAACCTTGTACTTTAACCCTTTCAGCCCCAGTATCATTCTGGTGAATCTGCGCTGCACCCCCTCCAAGGCCAATATATTCTTCCTGAAGTGCCGTGCCCAGAAACTGAATACAGTACTTTAAATGGGGTCTAATCAAAGCTTTATAGAACTGTTACATAACTTCCACTCCTTTGAATTCTGCCCCCCTTGAGATAAAGGCAAACATTCCATTAGTCTTTTTGATTATTATTTGTACCTGTCCAGTAGATTTTAGTGATTTCTGTACTTGGACCCCTAAATCTCTCTGCTCCTCCACAGTTCCCAGCTTCTCGCCATTTAGAAAATACTCTGATTTGTCTTTCTTAGGTTCAAAGTGGGTGACCCTCACACTTCCCCACATTGAACTCCATCCGCCCACTCGCTTAATCTGTCAATGTTCCTTTGCAAATTTTTGCTCTCATCTACACTATTTACTGTGCAACCAAACATATGGGACGTACAGGCCATGTCAATCACATCAACTTTTGTACCATGTACCATGCATGTGCCTCCCCCAACAAACGCTAGACAACTGAAGATTGAACTAATTAAACAGGATATGGTGCACAGCAATAAAAGTAAACAGCTGCTTGTGCCAGCCATGGTCCAGTGGGTTCAAGTTCCACTCCAGAGACTCGAGCGAAAAATCGAAGCAGGCACTTCAATGCAGTACTGGGAGAGTGCTGCACTGTTGGAGGTGCTGTCTTTCGGATGAGACGTTAAACCGAGGCCCTGTCTGCCCTCTCAGGTGGACATAAAGGATCCCACAACACTATTTTGAAGAAGAGCAGGGGAGTTCTCCCCAGTGTCCTAGCCAATATTTATCCCTGAACCAACATCTCTAATGACTATCTGGTCATTATCCCATTGATGTTTTTGGGAGCTGTGTGCAATTTGGCTGTTGCATTCCCTACATTACAACAGTGACTACACTTCAAAACAGTACTTCATTGACTGTAAAGCACTTTGGAACGTCCTGAGGTCGTGAAAGGTGCTGTATAAATACAAGTTCTTTCTTTTACTGCTTTGTTTCTGTGTGGCGTACCTTAGCCTTGTCACTCAGATTGCTGAAGCGTTCCTGAAGCTCTTGCAGTTCCAACCGTGTCACGTAGTGCTGGGCCATGCTCTCGCCTTTAGCCTGGATGGTCTCCAGCAGGCGGCTGTGACTCAGGGTATCTTCGTACAGTAACTGAAACAGCAGAATATCACACCTGACTCATTGCACAAAGAGGAAATCGCTTGTTAAAGCATTCACGCACGTTTCAAAATAAAACTTACTGTGCCTTTCAAATACGGCAGGTCACAGGGGGGATTGTCCTGGGTCTGTATCCAGGGGCATCGGTTTATCTGGGCGCAGTGAATATTGGTAAATCGGGCAAGTAGGTTTGCCACCTGTAAAAGGAACCTGCCCAATTTTCCCAAATATTTACCGAGCCCCTGAGTACAGATCCAGGAAATTCACCCCTTTTGTATTTTGTGATCTCACCAGATGCCTTTCAAAGTGTACTAGTAATCCAGAAAACTGGATTAGTATTCCAGAGAACTGGACTAATAATCCAGAGAACTGGATTGGTATTCCAGAAAACTGGATTAGTATTCCAGAGAATTGGACGATTAATCCAGAGAATTGGACGAATAATTCAGAGAATTGGACTAGTAATCCAGAGAATTCGATGAATAATCCAGTGAATTGGCGAATAATCCAAAGAACTGGACTAGTAATCCAGACAACTGGACGAATAATCCAGAGAACCAGACTAGTAATCCAGAGAACGGGCCTATTTATCCAGAGAATTGGATGAATAATCCAAAGAACAGGACTAGTAATCCAGAGAACGGGACTAATAATCCAGAGAACCAGACTAGCAATCCAGAGAATTGGATGAATAATCCAGAGAACTGGACTAGTAATCCAGAGAAGGGGACCAATAATCTAAAGAACTGGAACTAATAATCCAGAGAATTGAACGAATAATCCATAGAATTTGATTAGCAATCCAGAGAACTGGACTAGTAATCCAGAAACTGGACTAGTGATCCAGACAATTGGACGAATAATCCAGAGAACTGGACCAGTAATCCAGAGAATGGGACTAATAATCCAGAGAACTAGAGTAGCAATCCAGAGGACCAGACTAGCAATCCAGAGGGCTGGACTAGTAATCCAGAGAACTAGATGAGTAATCCAGAGAACTGGACTAGTAATCCAGAGAATTGGACGAATAATCCAGAGAACTGGATGAATAATCCAGAAAATTGGACGAATAATCCAAAAACTGGACTAGTAATCCAGAGAGCATGAGTTAAAATCCCAGCATGACAGTTTGAAAATTTGAATTCAATTTTTTAAAAATCAGGAAATAAAAAGCTGGCATCAGTAAAAGTGACCATGAAGCTGTCGGATTGTCGTAAAAACCCAACTGGTTTACCAATGTCAGTTAGGGCAGGAAGCCTGCCGTCCTTACCCGGTCTGGCCCATATGTGACCCTAGTCCCTCACCAATGTAGTTGACCCTTAACTGTCCTCTGATGTGTCCTCGCAAGCCACTCAGTCGTATCAAACCACTACAAGAAGAAGGCCCACCACCACCTTCTCAAGGCAACCAGGAATGGATAATAAATGCCATAAATAAATAAATTAAACAAAATCGATCATCCAATTCTAGACTCATTTCTCTTCCCATTTCTTCCCCCCACACTTCCTTTCTTCTCTCAATGAGACTGAGGGACAATCCCATAGGCCCCGGCAAACTTCCAAAACCTTGCCCCAACTGACCATTCTTTATGTGCTGGCAGGTTATGTCAGGATATCAGGAGATTTCTTGGGTCTGCCCCCAGCGGCACTTGGTCAAGTCTGGTGCCCATCCAATATCCACACACGAAGGTTCCAGCCGATGTTACTGGATAGAGATGTGGAGCTGAATTCCCCTATCTTTAGCCCATGGGCTTTGAGGCAATTCTACCGTCCCTAATATTGCCCCTGTCCGGGAACTTGTTGGTTTCTGGGCTCTGTTTCCACCCATGCAATGTACTGATCCACTTCAAATGACCAATGTGCAGAAAAAAAGTACTCCAGAACATCAGACAATGCAAGTTACAGGGTCTCTTCCAATATCCCACATAACTGCATTAGGTATCCGAATATACAAGTTTGGTCCAACAGTCAACTCAGCACAGCCCAGGGACTAAGTCTGGGAGCTTGTTGGTTTCTGGGCTCGGTTTCCATCCATGCAATGTACTGATCCACTGAACCATCAGAGGAAGTTCTGAGTTCATTTACTGGTCAGAGACCCACTCAGCAAAATAGCACAGCCGCACTGGTGCTTTCCCCACTCCATGACTGCTGCACTGTCGGAGGGGCCATCTTTTGGATGGGACATTAAACTGAGGCTGAGTCTGCCAGTTGTGATGGAAGCAAACAATTCTGTGACATTACTTGAAGAAGGGCAGGGCGTCTAATATCCTCAGTCACTTTCTCTTTTTATGCTTTCTCCCGGTCCCCTGGCCAACACCCCTCTCTCATTCCACACCGCCAGAAACAAATTCATCTCATTTATTGTTTGTGGGATCTTGCTGTGCTCAAACCGACAGCCATGTTTGTCCAGCCAACAATGGCTGCATTTCAAAAGTAACTCGCTGGGTGTGGAGTGCTTTGGGAAGTCCTGAGATAAGTTGTATATAGAAGCGAGTCCCTTTCTTTTGTATTTTAATACGGGAGTATGCTGAGGATTAATCATTCTTCCTCGTTGAAAATGTTTGCCAATTTGCTGCAAACCTAGGGTGTTGCACTTCTGACTTGAGACCTAAGTCTAAGTTAGCTAAATTTCACTCTGTCTTGTTAGAGGACGGGTTTTGCCAAGCCATACCTTGGCTTTGCCCAATCCTGTTGCTTTGTCCCTAAGCTCTGTACATTGTCGTGCAGAGGCCTTCAGATCTCCCTCCATCCGATCCATCCAGCTCGCAAACTGCCGGACATCATCCTGGTAACTGGTCCACTGGGATAATGCACCTTCCAGTTGACTGGATGCAGAATTGAAAAAGAAAAATGATATTAGTATAACATATCTGAAATGCTAATTCATAAAATCCACCCCACAGTCAGGAGCCACTCTTTGATTAAAACAGTTGCAGCCTTTTCCGTGCGTGTCTTGTAAATTTCACTTACTGTATGACTGACACTTGCATACTTCTTGTGACTGCAACTTATTTCAGCTAGAGGATTACTAAAATGCTGTGGGGTCGTGGGACAGTGTCGCACAATTATTGAAAGAACTGGGGCAAGCGTCACATTTTATTGAGTGTTCAACGTGTTTTTAGAATAAGAAATAAGTGGTCTTTTCAAATATGCTTACCAAATCAGGCAAAATATTGGCCTGAAAATGTCTACTTTTTTAAAACCACATCTTGGCTCAGCGGTAGCACTCTCATCTCTGAGCTGAAAGTTTGCAGGTTCAACCCCCGCTCCAGAGACTTGAGCACATAATCCAGGCTGACACACCCCAGCGCAGTACTGAGGGAGTGTTACACTGTCGGAGGTGCCATCTTTCCGATGAGACATTAAACCAAGTCTGACCTCTCAGGTGGATGCAAAAGATCCCGTGGCACTATTCAGAGAGGGTCAGGGGAGTTCTCCTGGTGTCTTGGCCGACGTCCCTCCCTTAACCAACACCACCAAACACAAATTAGCTGATCATTCACTAGATAATTACAGATGATGTTAATGGGGCCCGAGGCAAATTTCAGGCCCAAAAACAAACCTGAAGGAATTTCCGCCCCATGAATCTCTAGCATTCAGTAGTTCACTGCGATTGCCAATGATCGTTACTTCACTCAGTGGCTGTCACCTTACTGTCACTGCAGAGGCCTTGACTGAGTTTGATGCACTCCCCTAATTCCATCACAGTTGAGCAGGGACTGACCTTTTGCACTGAATAGAGAAGGAGAGGAGCGAGTCCCAGGAAGCTTTCAGATCTTCCATCTGTTTGCGAATAGCGGCCGTGCCCTCAGGAGAGGTGCTCCTCAGAACAGACTCCCCACGGGTCAGCACCATCTTCAGCTGAATCTCCTTCTCCTGTCTGAGAGCAAGCAGTGCCTGTCGAAAGAGCGATTCAATTCTAATTAACTGTCAGTTAACACACAAACTGTCAGCTTCCCTCCACCTGACCTGGAGGAGGATTTTTTTAAAAATCATTTTCGGGATGTGGGCATCGCTGGCAAGGCCGGCATTTATTGCCCATCCCCAGTTGTCCCCGAGAAGGTGGTGGTGGGCCTTCTTCTTGAACCGCTGCAGTCCGTGTGGTGAATGCTGTTAGGCAGGGAGCCCCAGGATTTTAACCCAGTGATGATGAAGGAATGGAGATATATGTCCAAGTCAGAATGGTGTGTGACTTGGAGGGGAACTTGGGAGGTGATGGTGCTCCCATGCGCCTGCTGCCCTTGTTCTTCTGGGTAGTGGAGGTCATGGGTTTGGGGGGTGCTGTCGAAGAAGCTTTGGAGAGTTGCTGCAGTGTATCCTGTGGATAGTACACACTGCAGCCACGGTGCGCCGTTGGTGGATTCCTAACCGTTGAGAAGTTGATGACTATTTGGAATATTTTTTGCGGTACGCTAAACAATGAATAATTCTGTCCGCCACTGTGACAATTTGCCCGTACATTGCAGGGGTCTAATTACATTCATTTGGATACTGATTGCTCAGTCTAGTGATTTGGGTGAATGAGGACAGACTAGCGCAAGGAGGAAAAAGTAGGGCAGCAAATAGTACTGAGAAAGAGAAGTATGTTACTCGCAATGAGACGGTTATAAACTACTTTAAAAGATGCCAATACCGGCGGTTACTTTAATAGAATACAGGAGCAGCTTTTCGTCTTCCGCTCCTGCGCAGTGATCTGGTGGAGAGGGTCACCCTCACTTCACAAAACCTCCCCCATTTTCACTTCATTCCACTGCTCCGCTCTGCCAGATCACCACCCAGGGGGTGAAACTGAAAACCAACCCCTACTTGTGTCGCGTGACACTCAAACGTGACACCAGGGACTAGACAAATTCCCAAATATAAAATAACTTTTTTTCTGAGTATAACTCTATAACTTTCCATCAAGTAAGATTAACAGCTACTCTGCTACAACAGATTCAAGATCTACTCCCACTTTCAACCCTTATATTTATCTGGGTCCCTGAACATACCTCTACAGCAACCAAAGAACTTTACAGTGTTGCTTATCTCCTGATATATGAGTCCTTCTGTTTGATAAAATCCATTGAGCAGCAAACACCCGTCAAACTACAATAACGAAGAACCGTTAAAGAAGTAGTAAAGAAGGACTGTGTAAACAAGTATAGGGCTTGAGCACATAGTCCAGGCTGACATTCTCAGTGCAGTATTGAGGGAGTGCTGCACTGTCGGAAGTGCCGTTTTTCGGATGAGGCGTTAAACTGAGGCCTCCTCTGCCCTCGCAGATGGATGTAGAAGATTCCACGGCACTATTCGAAGATGAGTTCTCCCCGGTATCTTGGCCAACATAATGAGCAGAGAATTTTGCAGAATGTGCTCCTGATCTGTTCTCCCCCTGAGTGAGGCTCCAAGCCATGAGTGTACCTTTGAAAAACCAGTCCTGTGATGTAAAGGAATCCTACGGAACTCACCTCGACCTTTGCCATCCGACTGTCCAACATGTTTTTATCGACAGTGGGAGTGCAGTAGGACTCCAGCATGTGCCTGGCATCTCCCAGCCAGTCCTGCAGCTCTTTCAGTCCCTGCGAGAACTGCTGGTGCTCCGTCACAGTTCGCTGAACTCGTAAAGCCTTCTCCTGAAATCCAAAAAAGGGTAGAAGCAACCATCATAAAAACATTTCCAATTTCCATTTTACATTTTGTTTTTCCCCAAGCAACAGCAAACTCCGACCCAGAGCTCTCCAAACTATCTGACCCAGTAACAGTCTCTGAGCAATGGTAGTATAAAGGCTGGGTTAGCTCCAACACTGCTACTTTCCCTTTTGAAAGTTATTATTGAATCTGCTTCCACCACCCTTTTAGGCAGTGCATTCCAG